>NW_022681473.1:10510237-10662652 GCF_009764315.1 Trachypithecus francoisi
CCAATCCTGATTTCTTGTATTTCCATTTATTGCCGTAATTCAGTGGCTAGGACCTCCAGTATGATGTGTGTGTGTGTGTGTGTGTTTGTATGTGTGTGTTTTAAGACAGAGTCTCCCTCTTATCACCCAGGCTGGAGTGCAGTAGTGTGAACTTGGTTAATTGCAATCTCTGCAAGCGATTCTCCTGCCTCAGCCTCCTGAGTAACTGGGATTACAGGCGTGCACCACCATGCCCAGTTAATTTTTGTATTTTTAGTAGAAGTTTCACCATGTTGCCCAGGCTGGCCTTGAACTCTTGGGCTCGAGTGATCCACCTGCTTCAGTCTCCTGAAGTGCTGGGATTACAGGCATGAGCCACTGTGCCCGGCCTTCAAACTACAAACTGAGTTCACTTCTTTTTTTTTTTTTTTTTTTTGAGACGGAGTCTCACTCTGTCACCCAGGCTGTAGTGCAATGGCACGATCTTGACTCACTGCAACCTCCACCCCCCGGATTCAAGCGATTCTCCTGCCTTAGCCACCCGAGTAGGTGGGATTATAGGTGCCTGCCACCGTGCCCGGCTAATTTTTGTATTTTTAGTAAAGACGGGATTTCACCAGCTTGGCCAGGCTGGTCTTGAACTCATGATTCACCCGCCACGGCCTCCCAAAGTGCTGGGAGTATAGGCATGGGCCATCGCGCCCGGTCCAGTTCACTTCTTTCTTTTTTTTTTTTTTTTTTTTTTTTTTGAGACGGAGTCTCGCTCTGCCGCCCAGGCTGGAGTGCAGTGGCCGGGTCTCAGCTCACTGCAAGCTCCGCCTCCTGGGTTTACGCCATTCTCCTGCCTCAGCCTCCCAAGCAGCTGGGACTACAGGCGCCCGCCATGTCGCCCGGCTAGTTTTTTGTATTTTTTAGTAGAGACGGGGTTTCACCATGTTAGCCAGGATGGTCTCGATCGCCTGACCTCGTGATCCGCCCGTCTCGGCCTCCCAAAGTGCTGGGATTACAGCACTTCTTTCATCTCTAGTTGTGCTGCTTATAATCTTTTGTGCGTAAGTGTGGTTCACGATTAAACAGAGGCTTAAATACAGTTTATCTACAGAATTTTAGGTTGTCACTCTCTGGATCTCTCCTTTCCAAGATTCCTCCTCCCCTTACATTCCACTGACTCAATGGTTGTGGCTGACCCAAATTCTGTCCACTGCTTAGGTTTTCTATGAAGGTTTGAGCCAACCTGCCAGGTACCCACTTCAGCCTGTCCTCTAGCTAAAAGCAGTAAAAATAAAAAACTAATTTCATGCTGTCTCTTCTTACATGTATCAACTCTCTTTCAGAATCTGACTGCTCCCATTCATCCTCCAGTGCCTTCAGGTCTTTGTTTTTTAAAAATTTTGTCCAGTTGTATGCAGGAAGGTCAGGTCCAATAAAAACCTACTTGGCCATAAGAAAAGAAAACCAATCTGACGTTGCTTTTAAGAATTACTTCAGATTCCTTATATATGTAGGTATATAGGTTCATTTTTTTTTTCTTATGGATTCTTTCCAGCCATAGAATCACTTTAAATGATACCAAGATAGGAATTACTTTGTATCCCTTGTTTTGTAACTCTTTTCATTCCACTTTAGCACCCACCATCTGCTGGGTGCTCAACAATGTAGTTTTTACTAATAAATTACAAACATTTTTACATACCAGAAGACACTAATTTTGACAATAACTAGAAAAATAATGCACAGAGCTAGAAGTGAAACTGATAAGCAGTAGCACCCTAACACTGGGGAAATATTCACATATGTGTAAAAACAGACAAGTATAAGAATATTAACTTCAGGCCGGGCACGGTGGCTTATGCCTGTAATCCCAGCACTTTGGAAGGCCAAGGTGGTGGATCACATGGTCAGGAGATCGAGACCATCCTGGCTAACATGGTGAAATCCCGACTCTACTAAAAATACAAAAATAAAATTAGCCGGGCGTGGTGACGGGTGCCTGTAGTCCCAGCTACTCAGGAGGCTGAGGCGGGAGAATGGCATGAACCTGGGAGGCAGAGCTTGCAGTGAACGGAGACTGCACCACTGCACTCCAGCCTGGGTGACAGAGCGAGACTCCATCTCAAAGAAGAAGGAAAAAAAAAAAAAGAATGTTAACTTCAGCACTGTGTATAATAGTAAAAAACAGAAAAGAATCTAAACCCTTATCAAAAGAAAATAATATATTCATACAATGGATTACTTTATAGCTGTTAAAAAGAATAAATTATATATATTCCAACATGAAGGAAGTTTAAAAACCTAATGTTGAATGGAAAAAGTTATACAACAAACATGATAATATGAATGAATGGTTAAAAAGCATAAAACAATACAAACACATTTATTTAAAATAAACTGGAAGGATGTACCAGGTCCCTGATGGTGTTACGTCTGGGGAAGGGGAGTGGCCAGGTGGTAATCAAAGAATCCTTTAGTTTGGAAGCAAATATGACTACCAATGCTAACAATTAATATAAGTTAATTCTACATATAGAGAAGATATGGGTGTATGCTGCCTTTGTACTTTTCTGTATTTTTCCATTTCTTAAAAAAAAAAAACCTTAACAACTTCAATGACCGTGTAATATTCGATTGCACAATTATACCATAATATACTCAACCAATCTCTAATTGTGAAGACACTGAGATATCTGCCACTATCATAAACAGTGCTACTATGAACATCTGTGTAGTTATTTTTGCACATTTTAAAAAAAGGATAAATTCCGGCTGGGCGCCGTGGCTCACGCCTGTAATCTCAGCACTTTGGGAAGCTGAGGCGGGCGGATCATGAGGTCAGGAGTTCAAGACCAGCCGGCCAACATGGTGAAACCTCAGCTTTACTAAAAATATGAAAATTAGCCAGGCGAGGTGACAGGTGCCTGTAATCCCAGCTACTTGGGAGGCTGAGGTGGGAGAATATCTTGAACCTGGAAGGCGGAGTTGGCAGTGACCTGAGATCGTGCCATTGCACTCCAGCCTGGGCTTTTTTTTTTTTTTAAAGGATAAATTGCTAAAAACATGATTGCTAGGGCAATTCTAGGTCTGTTACATATTGCCAGCCGCTTTCCAGAAAGGCTATAACAATTTACATGTACTCACCAAACTATATGCTATTTCCTTGCACCTTGCCAATCTGGATACTAAAACACAAAAAACTTTCTTCACTACACTAGGTATGTGAGAGGCAGGGATCTGATTTTCTTCCCCAAACTATGAGAGTCTATCATAACGTAATTACTGAGCAACCAACTATAATATCATAAAGGCTTCATTACAAACTGTTATGTAATATAACATAAAATAGCAAAAACAAACAGAAAACAAACCACTAATTCTTTCATTGTTTCTTTTGCCTATTTTCCCAAACAACTTTAGGCAGAATTAAAGCACAGTTTTTATCTTAGAAAGGAAGAATATGCAGATACACGTATTTAAAACTAGATAACTGGTTGCGTGTGGTGGCTCAGGCCTGTAAATCCCAGCACTTTGGGAGGCCAAGGCAGACGGATCACTTGAGGCCAGGAGTTTGAGAGACCAGCCTGGCCAACATGGTGAAACCCCATGGTAAAAATACAAAAAATTAGCTGGGCGTGGTGGCACACACCTGTAATCCCACCTACTCAGGAGGCTGAGGCAGGAGAGTTGCTTGAACCCTGGAGGTGGAGGTTGCAGTGAGCCGAGATGGCGCCACTGCACTCCAGCCTAGGCAACAGAGTGAGACTCTGTCTCAAAAAAAAATTAAAAAAAAAAAAAAAGATAAATAAAACTAGACACTGATGCATTTTATTGAAATGGTTATTTTAATTTAATTTAATTTATGTACTTATTTAGACAGAGTCTTGCTCTGTCACCCAGAGTGGAGTGCAGTGGTGCAATCTTGGTTCACTGCAATGAAATGGATTATATTTTTAAAGATTTAGTCATAAATAAGACAATTTTAAAAGGTTTTCACTTTTGAAAGCTGCAAGAAAGACCTTTAAACTTCTTGGTCTAACTATACCAGTCTTCTTTAATTATCATCTAAAAATATACACTAATCACAGAATTTGGTCAGTGACAAATATTCTGAACTTCCATAGCCCTTTTCATCTCTCACGCTAGATTAAATAATTCAGTTGAGAATTACTAATAATTAGCATTTACACAGCACTTTATTTACTGCAACATACAAAGCAGGGCAAAATAATGATCACATTAACAAAGGAAGATGCTGAACCAATTAGACTAGTCATCTAAGGTCACGCTAAAACAAGAATTTGCCAGAATTAGACACTGGAGTTTTTGTAGCATAATTCCTATGTGCCTTAATACTCAAAAGTTACTACCTATAATAATTATGACAACTCAGGAAGAAATCTAGAATGTACCAGAGCCAGAGAATCATATTATTGAAATGATAATTGAAGACCATCTACTTCACTTTACATCCTCACTTTACAGATAAGAAATCTGAGGCCCCCGAAAGGTTATGTAAGTTAATTGTTCAAAGTCATACTTCTAGGCACAGCACAGCAAGAATTAGAACCCAGCACTCTTTAATCCAAATTCAGTGAGCTTCAAATACTAGAGTATAAGAGCTACCCTTAATCTGTAACTCAAAATTTTTGGTTTATCAAAAAGCCTCAATGTCTTCACTGATAATTGTTAGTGAAATAATTCATATCATTCATTCAAAAAATAATTGTCCAGTACTTACTATGTAGCAGGCCCTGTATTTGGTGCTAAATCTGACCGAATATTCACTATGTGCTAGCCACTGCATTACCTGCATTTTCATATTTAATCCTCACAATACCATTACAAGGTTAAATACAATTTATCTTTATCTATTTTAAATATTAAAACTTAAGAAGATAAATCTACCTACAGTCTCCAGTAAGGAAATGCCCTTATAAAAAGTAAATAGTATAATCAAACACAAAATACATTTAGCCTAACAAAAATCTAATTTTCTTATAAATACTACAACTCTGTGTATGATTTCATTTGAAAAAAAATCTATAATCAAATAGTTTAAAAACCACAGACCTCTACATAGCACCTAACACTGACCACATAGTAGATGTAAAACTTGGTATTACATTAAAGGATGGGGGTCCCTTGTAGAGGGGCTTGAAAGATCCTTTTTTTTTCTTGTACTTTCCAAGACCCCAGAACAGACAGCATTTGCAGTAATCTAACTGAAAGCCACTTGATAGAAAAGTGATCATTTGAAATAGATAAAAGACAAGAGAAGGGGTTTCTAGTACCATCTAATAATGAGTTTTGGCCTGAAGAATATTAAACAAGATAGAAAGTAGAAGAACGCATGAGTTCTCCTAAGTATTACTCACAAAATAGTACTACAATACTGGCTACCTACTTTCAGGGCATAAAATCTCTATAGTATATGATCACATTAATTAAAAGTTTCATTTACTATCTTTCCCAGCAGGAATTCCTTTATCTTTGATTGCTAAGATTCCACAAGACACATATCAAAAAACTCAAGTGCTACAAAGTGTGACTATTGTGGAGATTTAAAAATAAGCTTTGTATATAAGAACCTGATGATATTGGCCCTAATACCACCCTAGGGCCAATCTACAAGAAAAGAAGTAGACCGGGAGCGGTGGCTCACGCCTGTAATCCCAACATTTTGGGAGGCCGAGGCGGGCGGATCACAAGGTCAGGAGACCGAGACCACGGTGAAACCCCGTCTCTACTAAAAATACAAAAAATTAGCCGGGCGCGGTAGTGGGGGCCTGTAGTCCAAGCTACTCAGGAGGCTGAGGCAGGAGAATGGCATGAACCCGGGAGGCGAGGCTTGCAGTGAGCCGAGATCGCGCCACTGCACTCCAGCCTGGGGGACGCAGTGAGACTCCGTCTCAAAAAAAAGAAGAAGAAAAAGAAAAGAAGTAACTGGCCAGACGCAGTGGCTCACGCCCGTAATCCCAGCACTTTGGGAGGCCAAGTGGGCAGATCACAAGGTCAGGAGTTCGAGACCAGCCTGGCCAATATGGTGAAACCCTGTCTCTATTAAAAATACAAAAATCAGCCTGGCATGGTGGCTGACACCTGTAGTCCCAGTTACTCGGGAGGCTAAAGCAGGAGAATTGCTTGAACCCAGGAGGTGGAGGTTGCGGTGAGCCAAGATCTCGCCACTGCATTCCAGCCTGGGCGACAGAGCAAGACTCTGTCTCAAAAAAAAAAAAAAAAAAAAAAGAAAGAAAGAAAGAAAAGAAAAGTACCTTGAAATATAACCGGAGCATAGAAAAAAGTTTTAGGGGAAGACTAATATTACAAAGTGGTCTACTGCTTTGGGAAATATTGGTATTAAGGAAACCAAATCAAGCAATCATTTAAAAAAAGATGAGGAAAGAATCTGCCTTTCCCATCATACAGTATATTTGTATTCTAGCCATAATTTTGTAGGTATAAATCAGACTAACATAAATGGCACGCTGATAAGTAATCAATCACAGAATTAACCACATGCAGTATTCTAATATAAATGGTTACCTGAGAAGTCTGTCAGAAGTCTTGCTAGGACATGCTTTTTTACCAATTCAGTCTTGCTAAGGCTGGAAACAGCATCTACCCTAGAAGTTTCTCTGATAGTAGTGGGTTTTTGGGAAATCCCAAGATCGGATCCATTCTTGACATTATGTTCTAGGATGTCATATGATCTCTGTGGCCAAGATTCTGGAGCAAATGTGAAAGTTTGCTTCAGTACTTCTTCAGAAGGCAATTCTGCGTCATGCTGTGCAGAAGCTGACTTCTCAACCTGTCTTTCACCTAATTCTTTAAGAGCCTTAATTGTGAGCTGTTCTTGTTCTAAGTCAAGAGATGCTACTGGAGTACCCTGGGTAGGGAAAACACCTAGAGGCTCACTTCCATTTGTTTCTTTGCTTTGTTCACTGTATTTGCTTCCAATGCCTTTAATTTCAGAACCACTGGACTCACTTTCATGTAAGACTTCTACAGGAGGAGTTGTTTTAAAGTCTGTCATCTTCTCTGATCTTGTTTTAAAGGCATTTCCTTCACTATCTACTATTCCTTTATCTCTGGTTTCTGTAAAGGCTGCTATCAGGTCCTCTGGGGAGGAATCATCTATATGTTTAACATTTTTCCCATGTAATGACTCCAAGTAGGCAGATGTTGTCACATTTAATGAGAATTCTGTCTCATTAAAAACACTTGGAGACACTGTTGAAGGAAGTTTGGGGTTCTCAGTAGTAACAGGCTTTTCAGGAGCAACTTCACTCACATCTTCTAAGCCGACATTTATTTTGGGTACTTTTGTTGCCTCACTAGCTGGACTCCTTCCAAGAATATCAGGTTGCTCTTGATGCAGCTCAGAGTCACTGACCAACTCTTGAAAGTTTTTAGATGTTTTTTCTTCTCTCTTACAACTGGGAATCTCTTTGATTTCTCTTTCACCTGTTTTTACAACAGCACTTGGAATGGAAACAGGTTTTTCAGCTTGAATTTTCTTATTTTCAAATGATAGATCTGCTGTGATGTCCTCTATTACTGTGTCATCAGACTCACCAGAACTATCAGCTTCTGTGATTTCTCCCAATACAGAGCTCTGCCATTTCATTTCATCTTTCAGGTGGTCGTCAGGTAAAACCACTTTCATTGTGGCCACTCCAGAACCCAAAGAGTCACATTTCTCAGGTGGAGATCCAGGTAATTCTGCAAGTGTGTCACCCTGTTTCTGCATATTGCCTTGCACACCTTTGATACTGAATTCTTTTGTGGAATTGAAAGAGTCGGGTATAGATTTTCCAGTGATAGCATTTTCTTGCAGGAGAGATGCTTCTGTCCAATCACCTGTTGATTTAGTGATGGGAGTGCTCCCATTAATAGAACATACAGGAATTTTCTGATGAGTGTTAACTTTAAGATTTACAACTGGAATTTCTGAATTATATTCACTCATGTCAAGTCCTGTAGTTTTTGTGATGCAGTCAGAAGATTTATCAGTCTGTTGTTTCACTTGGGGAACCAGATCCCAAGTCAGTATTTCGTTAGTAAAGTTATGCATGTCATTCACGCATCTAGACACCTCTTCCAGTGCTGCATTTGTGTGTGAAAACTGCCTACTGAGCAATGCAGACATTTGATAACGTCCTGCCTCTTTATTTCTCAGTGGAAAAAGCTTGTCATTAGTCTCTGAAATGTCTTCGGATGATTCTCTATCAGTGTGCATAGACCAGCTACCAATATCATCTGTGCTCTCCTTATACGAGTCTTTAAATTCTTTGTCAAATGCTGCTTTGTCAATAATTACTTCAAATGGTGATTCAGGGGAATCCTTTTCAATAACACCATCTCCTGAAACTTTGGATGGGGACAAAGAGTATGTATAAATGCCTTCTATCTTAGAGTATTCAGTAGGTGGTTTCTGGGCTGTTAGCAGGGTGAATCTGTCATCAGCATCCAATGCAGTTTTAGCTTCCCTACTTGATACCTCATTTGGGTTCTTGGTCTCTTTATCTATTTGCTCTTCCACTTGACCAATTTTCTTTGAAAGCAAAGCAGGATGCTCTGGGAAACTGGCTGGAATAGAAGGACGGTCACAATGAACTTCTGCTGCAAGAGAAATTGGAGAGTCTGATATGTTGTTGCTGATCCCCTGAGGCTTTTCCACCTTTTTCATATCCAGAAGATCCAAGTGGTCTTTTCCTTCTTTGGCTAAAATAGGCTGGCTCCCTAACACATTGCTTTTTTCTCCATGTAGTATTATAAGGCCATTGTTATGTATTTCAGAAGATGAAAGGAAGGAAGAAGTCATAATTTCTGAAGATGGCTCATCAGAACAAAGAGAGCTCAATCCCTCTATGATCAGAATTTCAAAGAAAATAATTGTTTACCAGGCACAATTACACATTAGCTAGCCAAGCCAAGCAGCATGCTTTTTATTTTTTAAATTACATAAATATATATATATACACACACACAGGATGTATATATACACACATAAATATGTAACAAAACGATCAAGTTATCCTACAGGACATGCATAAAGCTGCCAACAGTGAAACAGAAAAGCCATCTCATGCCACGAACTGCAAATAACAAAAAAATTTCCTAACAAATACTTTTTGGACTACTTTTCCATTGTAAAGAGAAAGCATAAAGAAGGGCAGAAAGATTGAGAAATCTTGGGAGGTTTTTTATTATTTTGGTAGAGCTAATCAACAAAAGCAAAATAATTTATACAAAATAAATAACCTGATACTATAAAGAGTTGATAGACTTCAATCTGTAAGCTGAACAATTCAGAGCACAGACTGCCTCTATAAATCCACTATTATAGTCTCACAATCTGAGAAGGAAAAAAACAAGTGGCCAGACTTGTTTTTGATTTTTAGGAGATGCAGTAGACCCTCCCTGAACCTGAAAATGAGACTAGAATTATTCTATTCTATCCACAGGAAGAATCTGTCCCACGTACAAATAAATAGCTGTGATGTTCTAAACTAAAGGGTACTGAAAAAGGTGGACCCCCTCCAAAATCTTTTTTTTTTTTTTTTTTTAAATAGAGTCTTTTTCTTGTTGCCCAGGCTGGAGTGCAATTGCATAATCTCAGCTCACTGCAACCTCCACCTCCCAGGTTCAAGTGATTCTCCTGCCTCAGTCTCTCAAGTAGCTGGGATTACAGGCAGGCACCATCAAGCCTGGCTAATTTTTGTATTTTTAGAAGAGACAGTGTTTCACCATGCTGGCCAGGCTGGTGTCGAACTCCCAACCACAAGTGATCCACCCGCCTTGGCCTCCCTAAGTGCTGGGATTACAGGCGTGAGCTGCCACGCATGGCCCCTCCAAAATCTCTTGTACTAACTTGTCATTGAAATCAATATTGTACTGTGCAAATAGATTTCTTTGGTTAAGACAGAGTTAACTGGGCCGGGTGCAGTGGCTCACCTGAGGTCAGGAGTTTGAGACCAGCCTGACCAAAATGGTGAAACTTCGTCTCTACTAAAAATATAAAAAAATTAGCCAGGCGTAGTAGCAGGCACCTGTAATCCCACCTACTCAGGAGGCTGAGGCAGGAGAATCCCCTGAACCTGGGAGGCGGACACTGCAGTGAGCTGAGGTCATGCCATTGCACCCCAGCCTGAGTAACAAGAGTGAAACTCCATCTCAAAAAAAAAAAAAAAAAAAAAAAAAAGAGTTAACTCCAGAATTACTTTTAAAATAGAAAATATCATTCTCAAAGTAATATGTTGTCTTATCAGTTAATAAGCCATCAATCGGCCGGGCGCGGTGGCTCAAGCCTGTAATCCCAGCACTTTGGGAGGCCGAGACGGGCGGATCACGAGGTCAGGAGATCGAGACCATCCTGGCTAACACGGTGAAACCCCGTCTCTACTAAAAAAATACAAAAAATTAGCCGGGCGAGATGGCGGGCGCCTGTAGTCCCAGCTACTCGGGAGGCTGAGGCGAGAGAATGGCGTAAACTCGGGAGGCGGAGCTTGCAGTGAGCTGAGATCCGGCCACTGCACTCCCACCTGGGCGACAGAGCGAGACTCCGTCTCAAAAGAAAAAAAAAAAAGCCATCAATCTACCACACTGTTTTCTAACTTCCTACTCTAACAAGTTTTTACGGGGAAAAGGATCAAAACAAATATCCCAAGGTCTGGTGCTTTCTTACCTCACTTATTTGTTTGTATTTGAGACAGGGTCTTCCTCTGTCCTCCAGGCCAGAGTGCAAGTGGTGCAATTGTGGCTCATTGCAGCCTTGACCTCCTGGCCTCAAGCTATCCTCCCATCTCAGCCTCCCAAGTAGCTGGGACCACAGGCACATGCCACCACACCTGGCTAATTTTTAAACTTTCTACAGACATGGTGCCTCCCTACATTGCCAGGTTGGTCTCAAACTACTGGGCTCAAGCAACCTGCCCACCTTGGCCTCCCAAAGCGCTGGGATTATAGGCATGAGCCACCAAGCCCAGCCCTGGGTGCTGTCTTTCTTGCATACTGTTGTATCTTTGGAGCTGGAACAAAGTGGGTCTTAAATAAATAGCCCCAAATAAGTGAATCAAAGATTCAGCTTGGTCAGCTGAGACCTAAGTAGGCTCAGGACAGCAATGCCTTGAGCATGAATAACTGGGAAAACATGACAGAGAAGTTCTTTTAGGATTATCTTTATTCAGCCTATGTTCCCTTTTTCATGTAAACATCCGAATACCAGATAAAAGCAAAATTATGACGTCATTCAAAATTATTTTATTAAAGACAAAAATATTTTACTACAATAAATAAAATTCCACTATTATAAAAATGTTTTGAAATGCCATATAAAGTTCCCCTACTTCAACACATCATGAAATTTGATGTAGTAAGAGCTGAACTTTGGAAATAGTATAACTGAAACCTGGTTATTAGAATAAAAAGTCTTTGTACATTAAGGAAAACGGTTAAAGCTTGGTGGCAAAGCTGTATTACCAAAACAAAACACTTGAAGTAAAAACTATAACTCATATGTAGTTCTAATTTAGTAAAATATGGTTTGCATCTGCCATTATATAGTATGGATATTCAGCATGACTAGATTAGGGCATAACAGAAATGAAGCCCAGCACTGTAGGTTAAAAGGTTCAAATATCTAAAGTGTAAAGTACTACCGATTACATTTAATTCAGAAATATTCCACAGTCTGAGCCATGCATTGTTACTGAAGCTACCAGTGTTTCTACCAGAAAGCATTCAGTGAACTACGGTTATTGTAAAACTGTTTGGAAACCTCTCTCTTCAAACAACTCTGAGTTAAGTCAAACTGACTCCACCCCACAGGGAAGGTTCAGCTTATATGTTTTTTTATGTGTTTTTTGTGTGCTTTTTCAAGACAGAGTCTAGTTCTGTCGCCCAGGCTGGAGTGCAATGTTGTAATCTCGCCTCATTGTAACCTCCATCTCCCAGATTCAAGCAATTTTCCTGCCTCAGCCTCCCGAGTAGCTGGGATTACAGGCGTGCACCACCACACCTGGCTAATTTTTTGTATTTTTAGTAGAGACGTGGTTTTACTACACTGCCCAGGCTGGTCTCGAACACCTGAGCTCAAGCAGTCTGCTCGTCTCAGCCTTCCAAAGTACTAGGATTACAGGCATGAGCCACTGCGCCCAGCCAGCTTATGGAGATGGAGATTTCAGATGATTCAGATCTGTCATCTTACAGATGAAAGTCTACAAAATGAATTAGTAATAATTCAACAAGTATTTATTGAGTGCCTACCACGTGCCAGACATTGTTTTAGAAACTGGGCTTAAAGCAGTGAATAAAATAGAAAAAATTTCTTGCCTTTATGGAGCTTACAACACAGAGGGGAAGGCAGACAATAGGCAAAATCAGTAAGTAAAATGCTGATGACAATGATATAGTGGTGATGGTGCTTGATTAAACTAAAAAGAAAGCAACCAAATTGAATGCTAACCAAAGAATATTCACATCACTGGGAAGAGCACAGTAAAACTGTCTATGCTTTAGCAGGACACAAACTGCTCAGTTTATCAGCTTTGCTTTTCTCTTAACTTCCTTGAACTTTTAGTACTCCAAAACTTTCAAGTTAGGTGTAGAATAATCTTAGGTAAAACTAAAGATAAAGTTAGAAGTCCTATTTTCAGAATACTAAGAAGTCCTCTACTGAGCACCATAATGGCCTGACAGACTTCAAACATTAAAGATTATT
The DNA here is from genome assembly GCF_009764315.1 of Trachypithecus francoisi. NCBI lineage: Eukaryota > Metazoa > Chordata > Mammalia > Primates > Cercopithecidae > Trachypithecus > Trachypithecus francoisi. The sequence goes on from NW_022681473.1 coordinate 10,522,932, forward strand.
TAGGCTGAGTGTGGTGGCTCAAGCCTGTATCTCAGAACTTTGGGAGGCAGAGGAGGGAAGACTGCTTGAGTCCAAGAGGTCAAGATCAGCCCGGGCAACATGGGGAGACCCTACCCCTAAAAAAATAGAAAAATTAGCTGTGCATGGTGGCACGTGCCTGTAGTCCCAGTCACTTGGGAGGCTGGAGTGGGAGGATTGCTTGAGTTTGGGAGGTCAAGGCTGCAGTGAGCCACGGTCATGCCACTGCACTCCAGCTTGGGTGACAGAGTGGAGAAAAAAAAGAAAAGAAAAAAAGAAAAAGAAAAGGAAAAAAAAAAGTAAGGAAAAGGAAAAAAGAAAAAGAAAAAAGATTACTTAATATGACATGGTTACTAGATATATAAAAAAACCTCTAATAATGTTCCCTAATAAAAATGTTATAACTTACTATTTAGGGTGTATATTATTTTTGGGGGCAAGCTCAGACGGTAAACAGAGCTCAGTGCTGCCTTCATTTCTCAGTGATTGTGAGATGCAGGCGCTAATCATTATTGTCAGTCAAGCTTTCCCACGTGTAGAAAAATAAGGTAGCATCATCATCTGAGCTTTAACTTTAATTATTTTGTTTAGAATTTCAGCAAATGAAAAGACCATTTTTGGCTAGCTGAAACCCTAACAAATTTGGACAGAGCTGACCTGTACCAAGACAATGGGAAAAACTGGGCTGGAAGTAAAAAGTGTATAAAGGCATGAAAACATTAAATAGAATGAAGACCAAAAACTAATAAGCCTTTTAGAACAGCTCCGATAAGCAAAGACTCTTCCAATTGGTCAGTATGGCACTTGTAGTCACTAGTGTTGCCCAAGTCAGTACGTGGCAAAAGGACAGAAAAGTCTAGTGAATCTGAAGGCAGTTCGCTCCTAAAACACTAAACACTGTAAAACTGTCTGGTGGAATAAATCTGGATTATTTTATGTCTCAGAAAATGTCTACCACCTTTCTTTTTTCAAAGATTCATCCCTTCACATGCACTCCAAGAGCCTTTCAACATTACTGAAAACAAATTGCCATCAAAACTCTCATTATGAACACTTTCTAAATTAGTTCTTTGCTATAATGGAATTTAATGTGGATATTCATTTTCAAGAGTTCTAATCACTTAAAAACATGGTGCTACTCTAATTATTAACAAATAAGGTCATAGATCTAGTAGATTTACTAAAAAGGTAATCAGCTGGGTGTGGTGGCTCATGCCTGTAATCTGAGAAGCCAAGGTAGGGAGATGGCTTGAGCCTAGGAGTCTGAGATCCACCTGGGCAACACAGTGCGACCCCATCTCTACAAAAAAATTAAACAATTAGCCAGGCATGGTGGCATGCACCTGTGGTCCTGACTACTTGGGAGGCTGAAGTGGGAGGACTGCTTGAGCCCAGGAGGTCGAGGCTGCAGTGAGCCATGCACTCCACCCTGGGTGACAGGGCAAGACCTTATCTCAAAAAAAGGGGGGTGGGTGAGAATCAATATATGGTAAGAGGTAAAAAATGTCATATCCCCACAATGATCATGAACATGTTCTCAAACTTATCAAGTACTCAGCTCCATGATTACTCATCTTCTTAAACTCTAAATACTCCACTGAGATATATTATCTGAAACAAAGACTAGGAAATTAAGTTGGTAGTCATATTTTAAATTCTAAATTTTTAGACCCAAATAAATTTTTTTTTTTTTTGAGATGGAATTTCACTGTTTTAGCCCAGGCTGGAGTGCAATGGTGTGATCTCGGCTCATCGCAACCTCCGCCTCCTGCGTTCAAGCGATTCTCCTGCTTCAGCCTCTGGAGTAGCTGGGATTACAGGCATGCGCCACCATGCCCAGCTAATTTTGTATTTTTAGTAGAAACGGGGTTTCTTCATGTTGGTCAGGCTGGTTCGGAACTCCCGACCTCAGGTGATCTGCCCACCTTGGCCTCTCAAAGTTCTGGGATTACAGGCGTAAGCCACCACGCCCGGCCAAAAAATTCTTATTAAAAAATTCGAAGTCGGCCAGGTACGGTGGCTCACGCCTATAATCCCAGCACTTTGGGGGCCAAGCTGGGCAGATCACGAGGTCAGGAGTTCAAGACCAGCCTGACCAACATAGAGAACCCTGTCTCTACTAAAAATAGAAAAAATTAGCAGAGTGTGGTGGCGCATGCCTATAATCCCAGCTACTCAGGAGGCTGAGGCAGGAGAATCGCTTGAACCCAGGAGGTGGAGGTTGCAGTGAGCCAAGATCACGCCATTGCATTCCAGCCCAGGCAACAGTGTGAGACTCCATCTCAAAAAAAAAAAAAAAATCGAAGTCCTTTCATCACAATTACTAATTGTGTGTCCCTGAGTAAACTGCTTAATCCCATCTCATCAAAATCTCATCAAAATGGGAAAATTAAAGCACCTAACTTTAGAACTGCTGTGAGGATTAAATGAGTTAATACATGTTCACAGCAGTATCTGCCACTTAGTAAATCCCCAATAAATGTCCCCAAACACCACATTCTCAAAAAACTCTCTTGACATAGAGACTCCAGAACATATGCCTTTTTATTAGGTGAGAGAAAAGGCATATTGGCAAATTGTAACCACCTTCATCTGGTATAATATAATACAGAAAATCCTCATGTAGAGCTTTAGACACTTTCCCTTCTACCATTCACATATTAAGGGAAATAATTCAAAGAGCTTTTATTTACTTCAAAATCTTGGGTGATGCAACGTCTGAATATGTTGGTACAAACCAAACGCCTATGGCATCCCAAGAATTATGCTAGGTTCTATGCAGATAAAGATGTTTGAGAGCCCAGCCTGGCATGGTGGCTCATGCCTATAATCTCAACACTTTGGGAGGCTCAGGTGGGAGGATTGCTTGAGCCCAGAAGTTAGACGAGCCTGGGCAAAATGATGAGACAGACCCCTTCTCTATAGAATATTTTAGGGCCTGGTGCGGTGGCTCACGACTGTAATCCCAGCACTTTGGGAGGCTGAGGCGGGCAGATCACCCGAGGTTGAGAGCTCGAGACCAGCCTGACCAACATGGAGAAACCCCATCTCTACTAAAAATACAAAATTAGCTGGGAATAGTCGCACATGCCTATAATTCCAGCTACTCAGGAGGCTGAAGCAGGAGAATCACTTGAACCTGGGTGTGAGCCGAGATTGGGCCATCACACTCCAGCCTGAGCAACAAGAACGAAAACTCTGTCTCAAAAAAAAAAAAAAAAAAATTTTTTTTTTTTTTAAATTAGCTTGGTGTGGTGGCACATGCCTGTGGTTCCAGCTACTCAGGAAGGTAGGTGAGCCTGGGAAATCAAGACTGCAGTGAGCCCTAATTGACCCACAGAGTTCATTCAGCCTGGGCAACAGAGTGAGACCCCGTCTCAAAAAAAAAAAAAAAAACCCAAAAAACAAAACCAAAAACCCCACAAGAGAACTCAACAAATAAGAAATTCTAAGCCAACATTGAAAGATAACTAACTTTTCCTTTCTTTGAAACAGTCTCAGTCTCACTCTGTCAACCAGGCTGGAGTGCAGTGGCCTGAACTCAGCTCACTGCAACCTCCACCTCCCCAGTTCAAGGGATTCCCCTGCCCCAGCCTCCCGAGTAGCTGGGACTACAGGCACACACCACCATGCCCAGCTAATTTTTGTATTTTTAGTGGAGATGGGGTTTTGCCATGTCATCCAGGCTTGTTTCAAACTCCTGACCTCAAGGGATCCACCACACCCAGCCAGTAAATTTTCCTGAACAAAATGTTTTGCAAATGATCTTTACCACCAACAGGGTCAAAGTATATTTTAGTTCAATGTACAACCAGTTGAACAATTTAATAACCAAGCACAGAGACAGCCTTTGGCACAATTTTTCACAATCCCTCTCAAACTTAAGAGTAACTACTAGTTCTCCACGGGGTTTATCTCTGATTTACTGCCTCTGTCCTTCCTAAAGAGGACAGAGCTCAGGAATCTGTATTACAAGGTTCCCAGGCAACAAACTTGGTTTCAGAATCACAGCCTTAATACATCTGGTATGTGTTGGAAGGGCAGAAAGATAACGGCCATACTTCAGAGCTCTGGTCCCATAAAATCCCAAAGGAGGAGCCACCTCTCATGGCTTCTCCTCACATACATGGGCTTGAACTCGGCACAACTTAAGAGTAGCAAGGCATGCAGCAGAAGTGGTCTTCCCTTGCCTAAACACTTCCATATACTAATTCTAAAGTATAGTAATTCTGCATTTTTATTGGAATAAGGAAAAAACCACATCTGACTAGAAAATCTGGTATGAGAATTGAGGCAGAAATTTCTCTCTTTTATGCCCAGAGTATTTTATCCTTCAGAGCAAGATGGGGAGTTTAAAACAACATGATAAAAAAAAAAAAAAACTACAATGTCTAAGACTGGGCACAGTGGTGGCCGCCTGTAGTCCCAGCAACTCAGGAGGCTGAGGTGGGAAGATTGCTTGAGTCCAGGAGTTTGACACCATCCTGGGAAACACAGTGAGACCACATCTCTTAAAAAACAAAGAAACAACCAACAAAAAGTACTTATGAGTAAATACATTTGAATTGAAAATCCTTCATATACTATTTATTCTGCTTCTTTTTCCTCAAAGTGTCTCTTAGATAAAGATTTAGTACTCATCTACTCAAGTACTTACAACTTCATTACTAAAAACAAAATGTGATCTATAATTAAGGAATAAGGAATGTTATATCCTATATCAAAGAGTTCTTCCTAAAAAGAGTAAATAGTTTAAAATTAGGTTATAGTTACCATGTTGTTAATTACCCGCTCACCTAAGAAATTCATTACTTTTTACTAAAAGGATATGTATAACATGGAATCACTATATACATCAGTGAACAATGGGTGCCAGCCTGTAGTAGCCACTAACTTACTTTTTCACATCCATACTATGCATATTCATTTGAGGGAGGTTTGAAATATTCAGGTATAGGTTTTCCTACACTTGAATTTTCTCATGTTCACAAAACAAGAAGACAAATTCGTGCAAAACAATATCAACAACTTTCAGCCACAGCATCAAAATAGGAAGTTAGCCAGCAGACACTCTGCAGCCAAGCTAGATTCTAAACAAAAAGTCTCTTTTACACAAAGAAAAATGTTTTTCTTTTGTTTTGTTTTTGTTCTGTTTTTTTTAAAAAAGGCTGTAACTGGCAAATTTATTTTTTTCCTCAATGCTTGCCCCCAAGTTCAGGGTTGTAACTTCCTATTCCAGATGCCTACTGCATTAGTCAAATTGAATGCAAGCGTTCATTAATGCAAATGTGCTTCCAATGCGGCATGGTGGATGGATCCTCTCTTTCCAATCTCATTTTCACCTACTTTTCTTCCAATGCTTTCTAAAGAAACAGTATTTTCCAGCTTCCACTCTTATCAAAGGTTTTGAAAAGTCAAACAAAATTTCAGTCTGATTTTGTTTTTGTTGGAGGAAGCATATACCCCAGATGATACTAAATTATATCACTAATAGCATTAATATGGTCAAAACAATAGTATCTACCTCTTCTGCTGTCATGATTTTAATATTAACTTCAAAACGCCATCTCTAAAAGAAGTCAAACCCTAAAATATAGCTAGTTTATCTGATCATCTTTATTACAGGTACAGCAGTTATGACCATGGCTTTGGCATCCTCCATCTATCACTTACTTGCTGTGTTACCTTGAGCAAGTGATTTCACCATTTTCAAGTCATTTCAATTGGTAAAAGAGCCAGTCCCTTTCCTTCATAGAACTGCTTATGAAGATTAAATGAGATGATTCATTTAAAGTTTACTGGGCATAGTAAAAGTTCAATAAAAATTAGCCACATACTACATCTATACTTCTGTCAATATCTTCATATGTTTTTATGAAGTACAGGAAAACATTAAAATGTAATCCACTATTTTGAAACTCTCAGGGATTAGGCTGAAATATAATGTTGCTTCATGGAAAAAGGAAGCCATAAGCAAAAGACTGCAAGGACTACTCAGGGGTACTCCATTGACATTCTAATTAGAAATCTATTCATATCAAAAGTTGAACTTCCTAGCTTATGTAGCTATATTCTCAAAGCACTACAATTTAGTAAATATCACAAAATTTACTTTAAAAAACTTTAACTGCCTTTTACTCAGTCTGAACAGGATAAAAAAAACATGTCATTCTTAAATCTTAAAAAGTCCTATTTAGCTCAGGTATGGTGGCTCATGCCTGTAATCCCAGCACTTTGGGAAGCTGAGGTGGGAGGGCTGCTTGTGCTCAGGAGTTCAGCCTGGGCAACCTAGTGAGACCTTGTCCCTGTTTTTTTTTTTGAAGTCCTATTATTACTACATATTGCTTAACATGATTGGAGTATATAAAAATAGCCACAATTTCCCTAAGGCTAGATAGCTAAGGTATATGAAGCCAAAGAAATTAGTTGGGTTAGTGTCAGTGACGGACTCAAGGTGCATGCTGGTGGCAGTAGTCACTTTCAGAGGCCTATGTGGAAGTGGACTGTTCCCAGAGCCCTCATCTCCCACCCAGGGTTTTAATATAGTTAACCAACTATATCAACAGCTTCCTCTTCCCTTATTTTCACTAAGGCAGACTGGAAGCTACCAGTCTTGGCTACCCTAGAAAACACCTAATCATCTGCCAAGGTGTTCCCTCAAACAACTGAACAGACTAACCTCTAGACCACCAATGGCGTAGGGCCCCACTGGGCTACTTATCCATCATGTGTTTTGTTTATTTGTTTGTTGCAGGAGAAAATGCGACTAATAGAGGTTAAATGAAACCCATTCGAGAATAGGGCATTCTTTTTGTTTTGTATTGTTTTTGAGATGGAGTTTCGCTCTTTCGTCCAGGCTGGAGTGCAATGGCGCGATCTTGGATCATTGCAACCTTTGTCCCCCAGGTTCAAGTGATTCTCCTGCCTCAGCCTCCCAAGTAGCTGGTATTATAGGTGCCTGCCACCACACCCGGCTAATTTTTGTATTTTCAGTAGAGACGGGGTTTCGCCACGTTGACCAGGCTGGCCTTGAACTCCTGATGTCAGGTGACCCGCCTGCCTTGGCCTCCTAAAGTGCTAGGATTACAGGTGTGAGCCACTGCGACCAGCCGGATAGGGCATTCTTAATTACCTTTTTACAATAACGCTATTCTCAATCTACACCGGTCAAAAAAAATTTTTTGTAAGCAAAAACGAAGAGTAAGTATATGCTATCTTACAAATTCTAATACACACTGTGAAACTGAAGCCTATTTAAACATTCATTTTTAATTTAAATCCTTTTTATTTACCTCCCTTCTACTTGAGTGCACATGTAATTTCTGTTAACCAGGGATTAAAATAATTTTTAAAGCTATGACAGTTATCTTTTCAACACGTCATACATTAGGTATGTTAGCCATGGGTTACACCGTTTAGAGTATCAACTATCCCTTTTCTTTTTATTTATTTATTTATTTATTTATTTAGACAGAGTCTTGCTCTGTCGCCCAGGCTGGAGTGCAGTGGCGTGATCTTGGCTCACTGCAAGCTCCGCCTTCCGGGTTCACACCATTCTCCTGCCTCAGCCTCCCGAGTAGCTGGGACTACAGGCGCCCGCCACCACGCCCGGCTAATTTTTTTTTTTTTTGTATTTTAGTAGAGATGGGGTTTCACCGTGTTAGCCAGGATGGTCTCGATCTCCTGACCTCGTGATCCGCCCGTCTCGGTCTCCCAAAGTACTGGGATTACAGGTGTGAACCACTGCGCCCGGCCTAACTATCCCTTTTCTATATGAAAAAAGTGACTTGGCCTGGCGAGGTGACCCATGCCTGTAATGCCAGCACTTTGGGAGGCCAAGACAGGCGAATCACTTGAGGTCAGGAGTTTGAGACCAGCCTGGTCAACATGATGAAACCCCGTTTCTACTAAAAATACAAAAATTAGCTGGGTGTGGTGGTGCATGCCTGTAATCCCAGCTACTCAGGAGGCTGAGGTGAGAGAATCGCTTGAACCTGGTGGGTGGAGGTTGCAGTGAGCTGAGATCACACCATTGCACTCCAGCCTGGGCGAAAGAGTAAGACTCCATCTCAAAAAAAAAAAAAAAGAAAAAAGAAAAGAAAAAAAAATAGTGACTTAAGATTAGAATGTATTCTCAAAGATCTGAAATACAGGAGAGGAAATAATTATTTGTTCTATTTATACCATATTTTTCTTCCACAGTAGAATAAATTTAATACCTATTTGCTTAAATTATTTTCTCCTAAGGAAAAAAAAAACCCTTAAAAATATAAATATGGTCAAGTTCCAAATGTCAAGAACAACACAACTACTTAATATGTTCGAGTTACTTTCTAACATTAACAAAATTTCTATCTTTTAATGTAAACATGTTAATTTCAGAGGTCATTATTTGGCTCACAAGATATCCAAATTCACATAATAAGGCACATTATAAAGGAATTGGGGTTCTAATGTCATCAGTTTAAATTAAAATAAACAAATTATTGGTCAAGTGTGGTGGTGGCTCATGCTTATAATCCCAGCACTTTGGAGGGCTGAGGTGGAAGGACTGGTTGAGCTCAGGAGTTCCAGACCAGCCTGGGCAACATAGCAAAACGTTTCTACAAAATAAAAATTAAAAAATTAGCAGGGCATGGTGGCATGTGCCTGTATACAGTCCCAGCTACTCAGGAAGCTGAGGTGGGGGGATCACTTGAACCCAGGAGATTGAGGCTGCAGTGAACTATGAATGCACCATTGCACTTCAGCCAGGGTGACAGAGTGAGACCCTGTCTCAAAAAAAAAAAATTCCCTACCATGTTTTCTAAGGAGCAGGTTTAACCAGGCAAAAGTTTCACTAATTTTTTTTTTAAATCCCATTATGTTTTTATTCTTATAAGGTAAAAGTCTTTTGCAGCTACAGAACTCCACAATCTATCTAGTGATTTTAATTACTTTTTCCTTTTTTAAAATAAAGGTTCTCAATTGACCTGTATTTGGGTCTAGTACAGCAGCACAAATGAAATAATACTTTATTATTAGTATAAATTGATGAAGCACATAGTACCCTCTCTTTCAGCTTCTTGGCAATGTTACCTCCACAAACGGATTCCCTTCCCTACAGATTGACAGATTAAAAACAAAACAAAACAAAGCCACAACTCAATCTCTAGGACAAGAAGCCCTGGTTGCCAAAAGTCACATAACTGACTTGTTCAATGTTCCTAGGCAATTTGGAACTAGCCTAACTTTTATGACGTATCTCAGATAAATTCACATTAAAATACCCTAGCTAGGTTGGTATTTTTCTAGTTCAGTGGAAGCACACTTTTATACTGTTTTTCCAAAACTGCTACCTCTCTAAACCAGTTTCATAGCTGCAAATCAATACATTAAATGCATTCTAGGGGTTGGGTGTTTTCTGAGCCACAATTTTGTTGCTGTTGGTGGTGGTGGTGGTGACACACGGTCTTGCTCTGTCACCCAAGCAGGAGTGCAGTGGCACGATCATCGCTCACTGCAACCTCCAACTCCTGGGCTCAAGCAATCCTCCCACCTCAGCCTCCCGAGCAGCTGGGACTATAGGCATGTACCACTAATGCCTGCATATTTTTTTGTAGACACAGGGTTTCACCATGTTGTCCAGGCTGGTCTCAAACTCGTGAGTTCAAGTGATCTGCCCGCCTTTGCCTCCTGAAGTGCTGATTACAGGTGTGAGCAACTGCACCTCGCCTCTGAGCCACAATTCTATCTGCTCCAAATTCTGGTGGGCAAGTTTTTAATTTTAAAGAAATACTCAAAACTACACCTGAAGTTTATGCTATGTTACAGAGTCCACCCAGCCTCATTTTATTTTATTAACCATTACAGGAAACCCACTGGAAACTGCTAAACAGAAAGAATCAGCTTGTAATTAGTTTTTATTTTAGGGGATTTGGGTGCAATAGAAGACTTGTGCCTCATATCCCCAGTTACAGCCTCTTTCTCAACATTTTTCTTTTATCAATGCACACAAAAAAATTACAGACTTGCCTTGTGAGGTCGAAAATAGAGATACAGGCTGAGAGGAAGAGGAAGAAACAAAGGAATCTGAAAGAAAATATACAGCATGAGAATGTGACAACCTCACACAGGAATTTTAACTTTAACTTTCTTTTTGATGGGGAGGAAGAGTCAAGCATCATAATTTCATTGGGTTTAACAGGAAGGAAAACTCAAATCTTTATTTCCAATTATTGTTTTCACTCACCTGATAGCAAAATCTTATTTTATTTTCAAGATGCATTTCTAAAAGTTAATCCATTCAATTTTTTTTTAGTCAAACATTCTCACCTTCAAAAAAAGAAAAGAGGAATCCCTAGCATTTTACATTAAGCACAACCTCAAGAACAGATGATGCTGCTCTTTTACTCTGTAGAAAAGGGAAAATAAGTATCTGAGTACTAATTAATATTTGCTTTTAACCATTCCTGAATGCATTTTGAGGAGTTAAGTCACTAATAAAAGCATTTAAAAATATCTAATTGGCAAATATGCAAAGATGACCCTAAATTTTTTTTTTTTTTTTTTTTTTTTTTGAGAGCGGAGTCTCGCTGTGTCGCCCAGGCTGGAGTGCAGTGGCGCGATCTCGGCTCACTGCAAGCTCTGCCTCCCGGGTTCCCGCCATTCTCCCGCCTCAGCCTCCGAGCAGCTGGGACTACAGGCGCCCGCCACCGCGCCCGGCTAGTTTTTTGTATTTTTAGTAGAGACGGGGTTTCACCGTGTTAGCCAGGAGGGTCTCGATCTCCTGACCTCGTGATCCACCCGCCTCGGCCTCCCAAAGTGCTGGGATTACAGGCTTGAGCCACCGCGCCCGGCCTAATTTTTTTTAAAACTCACAATTAATCCATGGGGAAAACAGGACTATATGAGAAATCTATCTTCTAAAATTATAATCCTCTAGGCCGGGTGCAGTGGCTCATATCTGTAATACCAGCACTTTGGGAAGCTGAGGCAGGTTGATCAACTGAGGTCAGGAGTTCAAAACCAGCCTGGTCAAATGGTGAAACCCCGTCTCTACTAAAAATACAAAAATTAGCCAGGCGTGGCAGCGCACGCCTGTAATCCCAGCTACTCAGGAAGCTGAGGCAGGAGAATCGCTTGAACCCAGGAGGCAGAGGTTGCAGTGAGTCGAGATCGCGCCACTGCACTCCAGCCTGGGCAACAGAGTGAGACTCCTCAAAAAAAAAAAAAAGAAAGAAAGAAAATTATACTCTTCTAAATTCAGCAACATGTATCAAAATTTAAAAAGCACATATTCTCCTCCCAGTCCCCCTGCACACTAGTCTCTAACTCTACAGTTACACTTCTAAGAATTTATCCTACAGGCATATTTGCATACATGCACAAAGATATGTGTATGAGGATATTCATAAAAGCTCTGGTTATAAATATTAGGAATACTCTAAATGACCATCAACAGAAGACTAAAGTTACACCTATCACTTACTTTGGCAACACATACACTAAAACCAGAAGGATACACAGACTAGCATGGCCCCTAAAGTTATTTTTTTTTAAGTTACTGTGACATACTTGCTGCCATGAAAAAGAATGAGGTACAGCTATACTTTGGTATCTGAGGGGGATTGGTTATAGAACCACCCCCTGGCCCCCCAAAATCTGAAGATGCTCAAGTCCTATGTATAAAATGGCATAGTATTTGCATATAACCTACACACATCATCCCTTATACTTTATTCTTTAGACACCTAATACAACATAAATGCTATGTAAATAGTTGTTACACTGTATTGTTTTAAAAATTTGTGTTTATTGTTGTTTTTTAAAAATATATTTTTGGTCCACAATTAGTTGAATCCACAGATGTAGAACCTGAGATAAGGTGGGCTAAGTGTATATGTAGATATAGTCCATATATGAATTAAAAAGCAAAGTGCAGGCCGGGCACAGAGGCTCACGCCTGTAATCCCAGCACTTTGGGAGGCTGAGGCAGGCGGATCACGAGGTCAGGAGATCGAGACCATCCTGGCTAACACGGTGAAACCCCGTCTCTACTAAAAATAGAAAAAAATTAGCCGGGCGTGGTGGCGGGTGCCTGTAGTCCCAGCTACTCGGGACGCTGAAGCAGGAGGATGGTGTGAACCCGGGAGGCAGAGCTTGCAGTAAGCCAAGATCGTGCCACTGCATTCCAGCCTGGGCGAGAGTAAGACTCCCTCTCAAAAAGAAAAAAAAAGTGGCCGGGCGCGGTGGCTCAAGCCTGTAATCCCAGCACTTTGGGAGGCCGAGACAGGTGGATCACGAGGTCAGGAGATCGAGACCATCCTGGCTAACACGGTGAAACCCCGTCTCTAATAAAAAATACAAAAAACTAGCCGGGCGAGGTGGCCGGCGCCTGTAGTCCCAGCTGCTCGGGAGGCTGAGACAGGAGAATGGCGGGAACCCGGGAGGCGGAGCTTGCAGTGAGCTGAGATCTGGCCACTGCACTCCAGCCTGGGCAACAGAGCAAGACTCTGTCTCAAAAAAAAAAAAAAAAAAAAAAGTAACAAATTTCAATTAATCCTTTACTTCTCAGGAGGCTGAGGTGGAAGGACCATTTGAGCCCAGGAGAGGGCGGCTGCAGTGAGCTGAGATCATGCCACTGCCCTCTAGCCTGGGTGACAAAGTGAGACCCTGTCTCAAAAAAAAAAAAAAGGATGGGGGCGGGGAAACAGGCCAGGCGAGGTGGCTCACGACTGTAATCCCAGCACTTTGAGAGGCTGAGGCCGGTGGACTGCTTGCGCCCAGGAGATCAAGATCAGCCTGGGCAACAGAGTGAGATCCTATCTTCACAAAAGTAAAAAAAAAAAAAAAAAAAAAAAAAAATTAGCTGGGTGTGGTGGCATGTGCCTGTAGTCCCAGCTATTTGGAAGGCTGAGGTGAGAGAATTATTTGAGGCCAGGAAGCTGAGGCTGCAGTGAACCGTGATCACACCACTGTACTCCAGCCTGGGCAACAGAGTGAGATCTTACCTCAAAAAAAAAAAAAGAAAAAGAAGCATGTTTTCCTATCTGTATATTTCCGGATGGATCCATGTCTACATGCATTTACTATCAACATTAAATCTCTGCCAGTGATGAGTTTAAATCCCAACAAACCTGAAAAACCAAATGCTTCAAGCCCAATGCCAAAAAAGATCCTATGAACATGTCAGCTGTTTGCCTTTTCACCTTCACCTAACAAACACTCCCTCCTAATGGAAAATTTCAACATGCAAATTATTATGCAGATGCAGAACACAGATAACTGGTAATGGTTGGAACAATATTCCATGAGGTTTCTAACTTACAAAACCACATTGTATTCATACTCTGTATTTGTGTCACAGGGAACTGAACCCCAGAATGATCTTAATCCTCAAATGCCATTAATGAAATCATTTTCATTAAGTAGCTAAGTCCAGGACCTGTGTTAGTATTGGTAATATGGTGCCCACAAGTAGCTGAAAAGCAAATATGCACCAGTAAACCTGTATGAGTTGTGGGAATGCAGCAGAGACAGCCACTATGGTAAATTAAGACTGTTTCAGAAGAGGTGGTAAGCTTGGTCTTAAAGATTTAAGTTCAGGAGGTGAACAAGGAAGGGAAAGGCATTCTGGGGAGAAGGAACAATTGGCCAGATTCCAAATGGCTTTAAATGCCATGTAATCTGGATTATATCCTTTGTGTAATAAGGAATCACTAAAGGTTTTTAGGTAAGGGTGTGACAATATCACGTGTTTTAGAAAGAACTCCGGCAGCAGGGTAGAGCATGGACTGAACTGAAAAGCTACTGCATAATCTTGGCAAGAGATGAGGGCTCGCACTAAGGCAGTGAGGATGGGAATGAGAGGACTGCTGACAAGACAGAACACAGGTCTTGAGACCATCTGCCTGGATGTTGAAGACTGGAGAAGTAAAAGATCACTGAGGGACTAAATGAAATGCCATGGTTGAGAACACAGAAGGAATCTTCTTTTTTTTTTTTTTTTGACAAAGAGTCTCAGCTCTGTCGCCTAGGCTGGAGTACAGTGGTATGATTTTGGCTCACTGCAACCTCTGCCTCCCAGATTCAAGTGATTCTCATGCCTCAGCCTCCCAAGTAGCTGGGATTACAGGCGCACGCCACCCCACACGGCTAATTTTTGTATTTTTAGTAGAGACGGGGTTTTACCAGGTTGGCCAGGCTGGTCTCAAACTCCTGACCTAAAGTGACCTGCCTGCCTCGGCCTCCCAAAGTGTCCGGATTACAGGCGTGAGCCACTGCACCCGGCCAGCAATCCCTTATATTATTAACTTTCAATATAAAAAAAATTTGCCTAAGGCATATGTAAGTGTCAACTGTTGAACAGGCAGTTCAATAACAGGGACAGACTCAGGAGAGAGGTAAATGCTGTAGATAAATATTTGGGATTAACATTTGGGTGAGAACTGACACCACTGCAGTTAATACCTCCATCCAGGAAGAAATACAGAAGTTTTACAAAGAATCTTGAGATATCTCAATATTTAAAGGGGCCAACGGTAGGAGCTTGGAAGCAGGTGCTGGCAGTCAGTCGGAACAACCTCTCCCAGCCTTGCCTCAGTTACAAGACAGTATCTGGAGTCAATGGTCCCCCAGTGATCTTAGATCATGTTAAGTTTCCCAGGAATGCTGAGATTGTCCACTTGACCTTACCAGATGGCATGAAGAGAAATTTTAAAATATGTATATTTAAAGGGGATTAAGAAAGAAGGACCAGTGAAGAAAACAGAAAGGAGTCAATAAAGGAAAAAATGGTGCCATTTGGAGAATGCTTTAGAGAAAGATCAAGAATCAAAGCCATTGAATGGCTGAGACTATGAAAAACGATCAGGTACAGTAGCTGATGCCTATAATCCCAGCACTTTGGGAGGAGGCTGAAGCAGGTGGATGGCTTGACCTCAGGAGTTTGAGATTAGCCTGGGCAACATGGTGAAATCCCATCTCTACAAAAATTACAAAAATTGACCAGGCATGCTGGCTTGCTCCTGCCGTCCCAGCTACTTGGGGGACTGAGCTGAAAGGATCACTTGAGCCCAGGAGGTGGAGACTGCAGTGAGCTGAGATTGAGCCACGGCACCTGGGAAACAGAGTGAGATACTGTCTTAAAGAAAAAAAAAAAAGACTATGAAAAGGGTCACAGAAATTAATTTGGCATTGATGAGTAAAATGAGAGTGGTAGAGGGGGAAGGGACAGACAATGAAGATTGAGGAGTGAAGGTAAGTTTAAAAAACACTGAAAACAAAAAGTATGGGAAATATGGCTGATAAAGGGAAGAACTAAAAACTGGGCAGCAGCTAGAGGGAGAGGCAATGTTGAGGGAAAGTTTTTTAGAAATGAAAATGACAAGTGTATTTACAGAGAGACAGAAAGGAGCCAACAGAAGAAAAAAATCTGAAAATACATAAAAAAGTAACAATTTTTTTCTGGAATAAAGTCCACAAAATTGCTAGAAGATACGGGATTGAAAAACCACAAGTGGGCCAGTGTGGCGGCTCTCGCCTGTGATCCCAGCACTGTGGAAGGCGGAGGCAGGCGGATCACCTGAGGTAAGGAGTTCAAGAACAGCTTGGCCAACATGGTGAAACCCCGTCTCCACTAAAAATACAAAAAGTAGCCAGGCATGGTGGCAGGTGCCTATAATCCCAGCTACTTGGGGCCAAGGCAGGAGAATCGCTTGAATCTGGGAGGCAGACGTCGCAGTGAGCCGAGATCGCACCATCGCACTCTAGCCTGGGGGATAAGAATGAGACTTTGTCTCAAAAAAAAAAAAAAAATTAATAATAATTAGCCGGGCATGGTGGCACACATCCCAGCTACTTGACGTGGGAGGCTGAGGCAAGAGAATTGCTTGAATCCAGGAGGTGGAGGTTGCAGCAAGCTGAGATGGAACCACTGCACCCCAGCCTGGGCGACAGAGGGAGACACTATCTCAAAAAAAAAAAAAAAAAAGGTAGCGTAAGTGGACCTGCTGAAAATCTAATTTCAATAAATAACCAGTCATTTGTGCAAATATGTGGCCATAAGATTATTCACCATAATATTATTTTTATTTATTTATTTATATTATTATTATTTTTTGAGATGGAGTCTCCCCAGTCGCCCAGGCTGGAGTGCAGTGGCACAATCTCGGCTCACTGCAACCTCCACCTCCCGGGTTCACGCCATCCTCATGCCTCAGCCTCCCGAGTAGCTGCGACTACAGGCACCCGCCACCACACCCTGCTAATTTTTTGTATTTTTATAGAGATGAAGTTTCACCATGTTAGCCAGGATGATCTCGATCTCCTGACCTTGTGATCCACCTGCTTCGGCCTCCCAAAGTGCCGGGATTACAGGCGTGAGCCACCGGACTTGGCCGTATTTTTAAATTTTTCTTAAAAATAGCAACAGGAGGCCGGGTGTGGTGGCTCACACCTGTAATCCCAGCACTTTGGGAGACCGAGGCGGGTGGATCACGAAGTCAAGAGATCGAAACCATCCTGGCTAACACGGTGAAACCCCGTCTCTACTAAAAATACAAAAAATTAGCCAGGGGTGGTGGCGGGCGCCTGCAGTCCCAGCTACTCGGGAGGCTGAGGCAGGAGAATGGCGTGAACCCGGAAGGTGGAGCTTGCAGTGAGCCAAAGATCGCACCACTGTACTCCAGCCTGGGTGACAGAGCGAGATTCTGTCTCAAAAAAAAAAAAAAAAAAGCAACAGGGGCCAGGCGCAGTGGCTCAAGCCTGTAATCCTAGCACTTTGGGAAGCCAAGGAGGCTGGATCATCTGAGTTCGAGACCAGCCTGGCCAACATGGTGAAACCCTGTCACTACTAAAAATACAAAATTAGATGGGTGTGGAGGCGGGCACCTGTAATCCCAGCTACTCAGGAGGCTGAGGCAGGAGAACTGCTTGAACCCAGGAGGTGGAGGTTGCAGTAAGCCAAGATTGCACCACTGTACTCCAACCTGGGTGACAGAGCTAGACTCTTAACTCAAAAAAAAAAAAAAAAAATAGTGACAGGGTCCCGCTATGTTGTCCAAACTGGTCTTGAACTCCTGGGCTCAAGCCATCCTCCTACCTTAGCTTCCCAAGTGCTGGGATTACAGGCATGAGCCACCACACCTGGCTTCATCACAATATTCTTTTTTTTTTTTTTTCTTTTGAGACAGTGTCTTGTTCTGTCGCCCAGGGTGGAGTGCAGTGGCGTGATCTCGGCTCACTGCAACCTCCACCTCCCAGGTTCAAGTGATTCTCCTGCCTCAGCCTCCTGAGTAGCTGGGATTACAGGCGTGCGCTACCACACCCAGCTAATTTTTGTATTTTTAGTAGAGATGGGGTTTCACCATGTTGCTCCTGACCTCGAGATCTGTCCATCTAAGCCTCCCAAAGTGCTAGGATTACAGGCGTGAGCCACCGAGCCCGGCCTCATCACAATATTCTTTAAAATAGGTTTTCTTTTTTTAAAGGAAACTTAACAAAGGTCTAATAAGTAGACTGATTAAGTTTGGTATATCCAAACAATGGGATAATAGTCATTAACAATTGGGTTGTAGATGAGAATTTATTGACACTAAGAGATGTTCACTGTATTCTAATAAAAAAGAATATTACAAAGGTAATTTTTATTATTTTTTAGAGAAGGAAGGTCTCACTCTGTCCTTCTTTCTTGATCCCCTTTAATTTTTCCCTAACGCCCCTTTTCTCTTTCCAAGATCCTATCCAGGATACCATATCACATTTTGTCATCATGTTTCCTTAGCCTCTTCTGGACTGTCAGCTTCACAGACTTCTCTTGACAGTTTTAATAAGTACTCTGGTCAAGATATTTTACAGAATGTCCCTCAATTTGAGTTTGTCAGATGTTTTTCTCATGGTTAGACTAGAGTGATGGCTTCTGGGGAAGATTACCAAGGACCATGCTCATCACATCATATCAAGAGTACAGACTATCAACATGACTTATCAACTGATGACGTTAACCTGATTGCTGGCTGAGGTAGTGCTTGCCAGGATTCTCCACCTGGGTGGAGGAAGCAGTACTTCTCTCCACCCTTCCACACTGCACTCTGTGGAAACAAGTCTTAAGCTCACCATCTACCCTGAAGAGGTGAAGGGGTTAAGCTCCACCTCCTCGAGGGGGGAGAATCTACATAAACTGGCAGGTTGATTTTTATTTATTTTCTTATAGCTAACATAACTACTATAAAAACAGACCAACTAGTTAAAACTCAGGAATTTCAGGGGAAAAAAAGAAAAAAAAGAAATAAATTATTAAAGTCTTAGTTCTCAGAATATCTAATGAAATAAATTCAATTTATTTATTATTGGAAAATAATTACAACCTGATTGGAAGCACCTAAGGGTTAAAGACCTCTTACATATCTTTGTATCTTTCAGGTTGACCAGCATATAGAAGAAGTCATGGAATATGGAGGCTTGAACATTACAGGAGCTTCATAAATGTTTGCTGAAAACCAATATAAGAGATTTTTAGATTTAGCTTGTTATTTCAAAACTAGACTGAGTAGTAAGTAGTAACTGGACATTCATCTTATTAATGTAGTAGTTACTAAGGCAGCAGTTCCCTCTCATATAAGTCAAAACAGTGCTAATTTCCAAGATGCCCACTCTTCTGTTGTATCACTAAAAAGAGTTGGAAAGTTTTCTTTGTACTATTTATTAGAGTAAATGTATATGCAATCCAACACGAAGAACAAAGCAGAACTCTTGTTGCAAAAGAAAATTAGAAAGCCTGACAGAAACAAAATGGACTATGTAGATATGAAATTGGTTACAGGTTGGGTGCGGTGGCTCACTCCTGTGATCCCAGCATGTTGGGAGGCTGAGGTGGGTGGATCACTTGAGCTTATGAGGTCAAGATCAGCCTGGGCAAAGTGGTGAAACCGCGTCTCTACAAAAATACAAAAAATAGCCATGCCTATAGTCCCAGCTGCTTGGTAGGCTGAGGTGGGAGGACGGCTTGAGCCCAGGACATGGATGTTGTAGTGAGTCGAGATCATGCCACTGCACTCCAGCCTGGGTGATAGAGTCAGGCCTTGTCTTAAAAATAAATTAATAGGCTGGGCACAGTGGTTCATGCCTATAATCCCAGCACTTTGGGAGGCCAAGGCAGGAGGATCACCTGAGGTCGGGAGTTCAGGACCAGCCTGACCAACATGGAGAAACCCCATCTCTGCTAAAAATACAAAATTAGCCAGATGTGGTGGCACATGCCTGTAATCCCAGCTACCTGGGAGGCTGAGGCAGAATCACTTGAACCCGGGAGGCAGAGGCTGTGGTGAGCTGAGATCATGCTACTGCACTCCAGTCTGGGCAACAAGAGCAAAACTCCGCCTCAAAAAAAAAAAAAAAACACAAAACAAAACATAATTAATAAACTGGTTACAAATATCTTAATACCCCAGCCTTCTTTTTTTTTTTTTTTTTTTTTTTGAGACAGGGTCTTCTGTCTTCTGTTGCCCAGGATGGAGTGCAGTGGTAATGCAATCACTGCAGCCTCGACCTTGAGGGCCAAAGTGATTCTTCCCCCTCAGCCTCCTAAGGAGCTGGGACTGCAGGCATGTACCACCACACCCAGATTATTTTTAATGTTTGTAGAGATGGGATTTCACTATGTTGTGCAGGCTGGTTTCAAACTCCTGGGCTAAAGCAATCCTCTCATCTTGGCCTCCAAAGGGCTAAGATTACAGGCATGAGCCACTGTGCTCGGAGTCTCTTTCTAATATGCCAGAATGTGGCATTCAAGTGGTTATGAAAAGATGTTTTTCTGGATTAAAGTCATTGGTAGAAAATACCTACAGTCCAGAAGAAACAAGAGAGGCTAACCTTAAATATATTTCTATTACAGATAGTTTTATAGGCTTACAAGAAAACTCTCTCCTCAGCACTTAAATGGATACACCCATTTCCATAGAGATCTTATAGAAATGATGAATTATAAGCATGTAACAACGTTTACAATTTGACTTTCAAAAACCAAATGTTCTTAACCTGAAGTTTATGAATGAATTTCACAGCAGTTCATGAATCCTGTGAAAACCATGCAATACTTTTCTTTTTTTTTGAGACGGATTTTGCTCTTATTGCCCAGGCTGGAGTGCAGTGGCGCGATCTCGGCTCGCCGCAACCTCCACCTCCCAGGTTCAAGTGATTCTCCTGCCTCAGCCTTCCCGAGTAGCTGGGATGAGAGGCATGTGCCACCACGCCCCACTAATTTTATATTTTTAGTACAGACGGGGTTTCTCCATGTTGGTCAGGTTGGTCTCAAACTCCTGACCTCAGGTGATCCACCCGCCTTGGCCTCCCAAAGTGCTGGGATTACAGGCCTGAGACACTGCATCTGGCCACAATACTTTGCTAATATGCATGTTTTTCTGGGAAGAGTTTCTCCACTCATTCTTCCCATAAATATTTATTGAACACCTCTTATGAGCCAAGGGCTTGTTTTAGTTGCTGGACAAAACCCATATGGAAGCTGGGCATGGTGGCTTATGCCTGTAATCCCAGCACTTCGAGAGGCCAAGGAAGGAGGATCTCCTGAGCTCAGGAGTTCAATCAAGACCAGCATGGGCAATATGGTGAGACCCCATCTCTTTTTTTTTTTCTTTTTCATTGAACTGTTTTAATGGGTCTCAAAATTCTGTGACAAATTTTTGGTCAAGTTCTTCCCATTAAAAGGTACTGATTTTAAAAACTAAAAACTGCCACATGCAAAAAAGAAAACCAAAGTGGTCTACAAAACATTCCTCCCTTCTGAAGGTTTTTTTTTTTTTTTTTTTTGGAGACGGAGTCTCGCTCTGCCACCCAGGCTGGAGTGCAGTGGCACAATCTTGGCTCACTGCAACCTCCACCTCCCG
The DNA here is from genome assembly GCF_009764315.1 of Trachypithecus francoisi. NCBI lineage: Eukaryota > Metazoa > Chordata > Mammalia > Primates > Cercopithecidae > Trachypithecus > Trachypithecus francoisi. The sequence continues at coordinate 10,543,832 of NW_022681473.1, forward strand.
GGTTTAAGCAATTCTCCTGCCTCAGTCTCCCAAGTAGCTGGAACTACAGGCACATGCCACCACGCCTGGCTAATTTTTTTTGTATTTTTAGTAGAGATGGAGTTTCACCATGTTAGCCAGGATGGTCTCCATCTCCTGACCTCGTGATCCACCTGCCTCAGCCTCCCAAAATGCTGGGATTACAGGCATGAGCCACCGTGCCCGGCCAGGGGGTTAGGTTTTAACATATGATTTGGCTGGGTTGCAGGGGTGGGTACATAAACATTGAGTCTACTGCAATGGGAGAAGAGCATTCTAGGCAGAGTGAACAGCAAATAAAACCGTGAGATAGAGGGTTATTTCTGGTGTAAAGAACAAGGAAGGCCGGACACAGTGGCTCATGCCTGTAATCCCAGCACTTTTGGAGGCCGAGGTGGGTGGATGACTTGAGGTCAGGAGTTCAAAACCAGTCTGATCAACATGATGAAATCTCTTCTCTACTAAAAATACAAAAATCAGCTGGCATGGAGGTGCACGCCTGTAATCCCAGCCACTTGGGAGGCTGAGGTGAGAGGACTGCTTGCACCTGGGAGGCAGAGGTTGCAGTGCGCCAAGATCGCGCCACTGCACTCCAGCCTGGGCGACAGAGTGAGACAAGGAGGCCAGTATGGTTGAAGCCAGGTGAGAAATGGGGAGGTTGGGGCCAGATATTACAGGGTATTTATTAATAAGTCTTCTGAGGATATCGGCATTTACTGAGTATAACAGGAAGCCACTATAGCACTTTGCCCATGAGTGACATGATCCAACTTGCATTTTCACAGGCTTACACCAGCTGCTGTGTGGAAAATGGACTGAAGAGAGGCAAGGAAGAAAGCAGGGAGACCAGATAGGAGGGATCTACAATAATCCAGGAGAGCTAGCCTGGACCAAGATGGTAGCAATGGAGGTTGACAGAATTGGTCAGATTTTGGATATATTTTTGAAGGTAGAATCAAGAGCATTTGTTGACGGCTTGTATGAGGGATAGAAAGGAATCAAGGATAGCTCCAAGGTTTTTGATTTTAACAAAAGAAGGAAAGAACAGAATGGCCATTTATTGAGATTGAGAAGACTGTGAGAACAAACTCAAAAGGAAACATCAGGACAGGCACTGTGGCTCATGTTGGTAATCCCAGCACTTTGAGAGGCCAAGGCAGGAGGATCGCTTGAGCCCAGGAGTTCAATACCAGCCTAGGCAATATAGTGAGACCCTGTCTCTACAAAAATAAAAATAATTAGGTTGGACATGGTGGCTCACACCTGTAGTCCCAGCACTTCAGGAGGCCAAGGAGGGTGGATCTCCTGAGATCAGGAGTTCGAGACCAGCCTGACCAACATGGTAAAACCCTGTCTCTACTAAAAACACAAAAATTAGGTGGGCATGGTGGCACATGCCTATAATCCCAGCTACTTGGGAGGCTGAGGCAGGAGAACCGCTTGAACCCAGGAGGCAGATGTTGCAGTGAGCAGAGATTGCGCCACCGCACTCCAGCCTGGGTGACAGAGTGAGACTCCATCTCAAAAAAAAAAAAAAAAAAGAAAGAAATATTAAATCTCAAGAATAAGGAAACCCACAGAGTCAGAAAGTAGATTAATAGTTGCCAGAGAATTGCGGGGAGGGAAGAACGGTGAATGACTACTAACAGATATGGGGTTTCTCTTTGGGGTAATAAAAATGTTCTGGAATTAGATAGTGGACATAGCTGTACAACTCTGTACAACTCTGTGCATACACTCAAAAACACCTTAAAATGGTGAATTTTATGAAGTCAGAGGATGAACAGTCAGTGAGAGTATGTGGTGTCATAGAAGACAAATTTAAAAAGCATTTCAAGGAGAGAGTAATCAATTATGTCAAAAGCTGTTATGAAAGCACGTTAAGAGGAGAATGGAGAAGAGACCACTGAATTTAACAATGTGGAAAATATCTGGTGAACTTGACTAGAAAAGTTTCTGTAGAGCAGAGAAATAAAAAGGCACCTGGCTTAAGAACCATGGAGCCAGAAATTAAGGCTTTTAAGTTAAACCGATCACTGAATTCAAAAGGGTGACTGAGCCACTTTTACCACATGTCACTTCAAATTTTAAAGCGTAGGCATTAAACTCTCTGTGCCTGAGTCCCCATCTGTAAGAACGGGGTTATATTGTTACCTGTCTGCCTCACAAATAAACATAATACAAGTCTTGCCTCTACTGAATATGGCCTGTAGAGGAATGATCTATATTTTATTTACCTTTCTATCTTCCACAGCACCTGGCAAAGAGCTTTCAGTTGTTGAATTAAGGTAACATATAGGCACAACTTAAATCATAAAGCAGTACACAAATGTAAGATATCATGAAAATCAAGTATTTCGATCTCATACATAAAATAAAGACAATGCCCTCTGTTGAAATATGTTCAAATAACAGGACAAAATTTTTGTAACAAAAGGTTTTCCAGAATGTCCTTCCATATAGCTTGAAGAGCAACCTACCGATGAGGAACACGTCAAAAAGCTCACTGTCTGTCCCCTCTGGTTAGGTTACGATGATATGGTTACAGGAGATAATAAATCAGTTGATTGGAGAAAACAGGTAAGAATAGTTCTTTGAGGCCAGGCGTGGTGGCTCACGCCTGTAACCCCAGCACTGTGGGAGGCCGAGGGGGGCAGCTCACCTGCCCCCCTCAGGAGTTCAGGACCAGCCTGACCAACATGGCGAAACCTCATCTCTACTAAAAATACAAAAATTAGCTGGGCATGGTGGCACATGCCTGTAATCCCAGCTACTCAGGAGGCTGAGGCAGGAGAATGGCTTGAACCAAGGAGGCGGAGCCGAGATCCCACCACTGCACTCCAGCCTGAGCGATAGAGGGGCACTCTGTCTCAAAAAAATATATAGTTCTTCGAAATTAAAAAAAACAAAAATTCACAAGAGTGGGCCACTTGCTGATAAGCTCACCGTCTCCTCTGGTTAGGTTACGATGATACGGTTACAGGCGATACTAAATCAGTTGATTGGAGAAAACAGGTAAGAATATAGTTCTTTGAAATTTAAAAAATAAATCACAAAATAACAAGAGCAGGCCACTTGCTGATAACCTCCTCCCATAGGTAAAATGAAAATGCAAACCCTGTTACAGTATTTAAAGAGATTCTCGGCCGGGCGCGGTGGCTCAAGCCTGTAATCCCAGCACTTTGGGAGGCCGAGACGGGCGGATCACGAGGTCAGGAGATCGAGACCATCCTGGCTAACCCGGTGAAACCCCGTCTCTACTAAAAAAATACAAAAAACTAGCCGGGCGAGGTGGCGGGCGCCTGTAGTCCCAGCTACTCGGGAGGCTGAGGCGGGAGAATGGCGTAAACCCGGGAGGCGGAGCTTGCAGTGAGCTGAGATCTGGCCACTGCACTCCAGCCCGGGCGACAGAGCGAGACTCCGCCTCAAAAAAAAAAAAAAAAAGAGATTCTCTCTGAGGTTGCAATATCACAGAGGAACATGTCTTGCAAAACTCATAGATGCACAGAAGACTTCAATGATGCAATCACAAGCAATACTGATTACAGCTAAACTTATTTAACACACACACTTCTTTCAAAACATCTACACCATACCCTATGATCCAAAATAACTCTAAAACTAGTAGCTGTCATAAATGAATGTAACAGAAGGTTAACTCAGTTTTCTGGGCAACTTCTGAATAAGTTAATTATACAAACAAAATATTGACTTGCTAATTTTTATCTAAAAAGTTTTACTATGAGTGCTTACTTCAGCAGCACATATACCAACATTAGAACTATACAGAGAGGATTAGCTAAATTAAGAGAAAAAGTTGTATTACAAAATTGATGAATTTTTCACAAGTCTGTATACTTAAGAGGCTAAATTCATCATCAACAATAAAGTTAACACAAACTATAAGCTAAGTGCATACAACAAATATGCACATTTATATTAGAAAACCTACTTATTTAATGGAGCTGTTGTAATCCTGTTCAGAATTACAAAAATGGTAAATTCTAGGATTATGGGTAAAGAGAAGTGTCTTTCTGCAAAACATACTCTTGGCTCAAACAAAATTGGAAAGCTCAACTTTCCCTTTTCCCTTCAACAACACGTCACCAATTCCTTTATTACCAAACTTCATTTTACAAAGCTTGAAACATGCACAGGACTACACAGGTAACTCCTATATCAGGATAGATATATGATTTCCTCACAGGAGAATTTGATAAAAGCAGTAATACTGGTTTTATTTTATTTTCAGACCATCTTTAAAACACCAAGAATAAAAATACTGAGGTTCTTACCAGTCACTTAATAAACAACCCCTTAGAAATGACAATTTAGGGTAAAGGTGCACCTACTAAATGTATGTAGACTGGTTGTTTAATTTGATCAGAGTGGTTCCATTACTTGTGAATTTGACAATAAACAAAAACAGCATTAAAAAAACTTCTTACTCTTGGAGAATAAAAACAATCCAAGTCAGCAGGCATTTGCAGGCCATATTGACAGGACCACTCTTGCTGTCTCCTGTATGCTTGCTTCCACACTGAAAGGGGTTTCCTAATGTATCATAACATTTATTATAGTCAGAATCTGCAGAAGTATTTAAGCATATTGATTCATGCCAAGCCTTCTGGGAAACACCTTGGCTCCTCCCTCTACCTCTTTAAGAGACCACCTTAGTGGAAGGGGGTGGCAGCTTTATGACATTAATGTGAAGGGCCACAAACTGAAACAACTGACTCACATATGGGAAAGGAAAAAAGGCGTAACAATAGTCTTTGATTGTGAGGAAGACAGCTTTCTCATTTGTACTTGAACTGCTATATTGTATCTATTAATATGTGCAAGTAGTTTGTAACCTACAAATGGATTTATCAAATATTATATATTGTTATTTAATAAAGGTCAGGATTTAAGGGTACAATGCAAATGTGTCTACGTCACATTGTTGATCTGTATTTCATTTCTTCACATTAATGGTACAATTATTTACTACAGGCAAGACACTGTGTTAAGCCCTATAAATGTGTTTACCCTTTTTTTTTAAGACAGAGTCTCACCCTGTTGCTCAGGCTGGAGTGCAATGGCGCTATCTTGGCTCACTGCAACCTACGCCTCCCAGGTTCAAGCGATTCTCCTGCCTCAGCCTCCCGAGTAGCTGGGATTACAGGCGCGCACTACCATACCCAGCTAATTTTTTGTATCTTTAATAGATGTGTCGTTTCACCATGTTGGCCAGGCTGGTCTCGAACTCCTGACCTCAGGTGATCCGCCCGCCTTGGCCTCCCAAAGTGCTGGGATTACAGGCGTGGGCCACCGCGTCCAGCCAAATTGTGTTTAATTTTCATACCAACTCCAAGGTAGACACTATTATCCCAATTTTCAAGTTAAGGAAACTGAGGCTCAATACTTGCACAAGAACACATAATTATTAAGAGACAGGGCCAGAATTGAAATCCAGGCACTCCTGGAGCTCAAGTCTGTGTTTTAACATATTACACTGCCACTGATAATCTGACACGAATATAACACTCAGATGATGTCAGTGTTGGACAAAGGGCCACTTTTCTTTTTATTTAAGGGTTAACTCAAAACACAAATTACATACTCACATTTGATTAATATGTTAGAACAAAGTGTGGAAATGAAGCCATAAAAACTACACAGAACAACTAAGTTTCATGAGTGAGGAAATAAATATTTAAAGCAAAAACTTTTTTCAAAAAATTGCCCAAGCTGTTTTTGCTTTGAGCTAATTTCTATGAACAAACATATAAAATGTAGTTTTATTTTGGCATCATGATTTTCTGTTTTTCTTTTCTTTTTTTAAGACAAGGTCTGGCTCTGTCACCCAAGCTGGAGTGCAATGGCACAATCTCAGCTCCCTGCAACCTCTGCCCCCAGCTCAAGCCATTCTCTCACCCCAGTCTCCTAAATGGCTGGGATCACAGGTGCATATCACCACGCCCAGCTAATTCTTGCTTTTTTGTTTTTTTGTAGAGATGGGGTTTCACCATTATTGTCCAGGCTGGTCTCAAGCTCGTGAGCTCAAGCAATCCACCCGCCTCAGCCTCCCAAAGTGCTGGGATTACAGGTATGAGCCACCATACTCAGTCAATTTTCATAACAACAATAAAAAGCAGTCTCTAGCAAGTTATAGGTTTTTTTTTTTTTTTTTTTTTTTTTTGAGACAGAGTCTCGCTCTGTCCCCCAGGCTGGAGTGCAGTGGCGCGATCCGGGCTCACTGCAAGCTCTGCCTCCCAGGTTCATGCCATTCTCCTGCCTCAGCCTCCCAAGTAGCTGGGACTACAGGCACACGCCACCACACCCGGCTAATTTTTTGTATTTTTAGTAGAGACAGGGTTTCACTGTGTTAGCCAGGATGGTCTCTATCTCCAGACCTCACGATCTGCCCGCCTCAGCCTCCCAAAGTGCTGGGATTACAGGCATGAGCCACCACGCTGGGCCAAGTTACAGAATTTCAACATCATGTCATCAGTAAACTATTAAAGTACTTTTTTTTTTTTTTTGAGACAGAGTCTCACTCTGTCGCCGGGGCTGGAGTGCAGTGGCTGGATCTCAGCTCACCGCAAGCTCCGCCTCCCGGGTTCACGCCATTCTCCTGCCTCAGCCTCCCGAGTAGCTGGGACTACAGGCGCCCGCCACCTCGCCCAGCTAGTTTTTTTTTTGTATTTTTTAGTAGAGACGGGGTTTCACCGTGTTAGCCAGGATGGTCTCGATCTCCTGACCTCGTGATCCGCCCGTCTCGGCCTCCCAAAGTGCTGGGATTACAGGCTTGAGCCACCGCACCCGGCTAAAGTACTTTTAAAGTTCAGATGATAGACGTGTCTCTATACTTGAAGTCTAATAAAGGCAACTCTTGCTTTGAAATGAACATGAAATATTTCAGTCTCTTTTACCTCAACCTCAAATTTCTGCCTCTGAAATCTTCAGTTTCCTTCAAAGGCAGAAATATGGGAAGCCATCCTGACCCCTGATCCCCATCTCTAAGCATACTACATTGCTGGCTGCACTAGAACTGAAGGCACTAAAGTACAGAGTGCCATCACCCATTCTCTACCTGTATGTAGTAACTAATACTTCTAAAATTCATTACTGGACAGGTCGGTCAAGACAAAATTGTTTTCTGCAGGACACCAAGTAATCACTTACTTTTCTTTAACTAAAACCAAGATGAGTCTCCAAAACCAAGGGGAGCTTGGTGAAAGAACATGAAACTGGACGATGACAGCAATATGTGCAGATTTTTTTTTTTAACAATTAAGGTAATTTTTTAGCATCTACATTTTAAATAAGTTAAATTTTGGAATAACAAACTTCATCTTATTTTCAGGGTATAAAAGCCTGAGACACTTCCTCTGTGACATGGAGAAAACATCCTGCAAGGAGGAAAAGCTTCAGCAATAAAAATGATTACTACACATCGCGGTATCTTTTTTCTTTTTTTTGAGATGGAGTCTTGCTCTGTCGCCTAGACTGGAGTGCAGCGGCGTGATCTCAGCTCTCTGCAACCTCTGCCTCCCGGGTTCAAGCGATTTTCCTGCCTCAGCCTCCCAAGTAGCTGAGACTACAGGTGCACACCACTGTGTCCGGCGAATTTTTGTAGTTTTTAGTAGAGACAGGGTTTCGCCATGTTTGTCAGGCTGGTCTCTAACTCCTGACCTCAGGTGATTCACCCACCTCAGCCTCCCAAAGTGCTGGGATGACAGGTGTGAGCCACCGCGCCCAGCCCCACATTGCAAGGTAAACTGTTATGTTCAGGTTATGACTCGACAAATGAGGATCTTGCATTGGGCCCAACAAAACTATATTAGTGCTTTTTAGACAATATGAATGCACATTTGCAATGGATAAGCATTTAAGATAAGAGTCTCTCGGCCAGGCTCAGTGGTTCATGCCTGTAATCCCAACACTTTGGGAGGCCGAGGTGGATGGATCACTTGAGGTCAGGAGTTCAAGACCAGCCTGGCCAACATGGCAAAACTCCGTATCTACCAAAAGTACAAAAATTATCTGGGCGTGGCGGTGCCTGTCTGTAATCCCACCTACTCAGGAGGCTAAGGTGGGAGAATGGCTTGAGCCCAGCAGACAGAGGTCGCAGTGAGCCAAGATCACACCACTGCACTCCAGCCTGGGCTACAGAGCGAGACTCCGAAAAGAGTCTCTCTCTAGTTTATTTCTCAAGTGTGCCTTTCTAGATAGTAAATTTGATAATTTATTCAACAAATACTAAGTACTACTATATGTCACTGTTTTAAGTGCTAATAGTGATAAATGTCTACAGCACATCTAAGAAATACAAATTCTGTAATAAAATTTTACTAAGAAATAATGGGTAAAGCTGGTCACAGTGGCTCACACCTGTAATCCCAGCACTTTGGAAGGCCGAGGAGGGCGGATCACATGAGGCCAGGAGTTTGAGACCGGCCTGGTCAACATGGCAAAACCCCATCTCTACCAAAAATATAAAAATTAACCAGGTGTGGGCCAGGTGTGGTGGCTCACACCTGTAATCCCAACACTTTGGGAGGCCAAGGCGGGCGGATCACGAGGTCAGGAGATCGAGACGATCCTAGCTAACACTGTGAATGAAACCCCATCTCTACTAAAAATACAAAAAATCAGCCGGGTGTGGTGGTGAGCACCTGTAGTACCAGCTACCAGAAGGCTGAGGCAGGAGAATGGCATGAACCTGGGAGGTAGAGGTTCCAGTGAGCTGAGATTGCGCCACTGCACTCCAGCCTGGGAGACAGAGGGAGACTCCGTCTCAAACAAGCAAAAAAAAAAAAACAGATTAACCAGGTGTGGTGGCGCATGCCTGTAATCCCAGCTACTCGGGTGGCTGAAGCATGAGAATCATTTGAACCCTGGAGGCGGAGGCTGCAGTGAGCCAAGATGGCTCCACTGTGCTCCAGTGTGTGACAGAGCAAGACCTTGTCTCAAAAACAAAACAAAAAAAAAAAAAAAAAGAAAAGAGAAAGAAATAATGAGTGAAAACCGCAGCACTTAATATTATTAGGAAAATGTAATGCAAACTCATGTACTTGGAACAGCACTTCAGAATATAAATTCTACTACTTTTGGCAAAACACCTAATTTCAGCAGCTTTTCCACTATCATAAAGAAGAATGTAAAAAATACACAATAAATAGATAAAATAAATAGATAAAAATTGTGACAAGGGTAGATTACATGAAAAAAGATAAGCCAAACAGAAATGTTATGTCATTGAATTCGTATTGCCAATTTAGGTGCCAATTAGGTTGTGGTATGCCTGTGTGTCTATGAACAAAATACTCTTATTTCATTGGCCTACTAGACCAGTTCTTCCATAAGTGCATGAAAGGAAATGAAAAACATGAATCTCAAATGATTTCACCACTTAGTTATAAATAAACTAGGACTAAATTTTCAAATCTGCTAACTAGAATGACTTTTCAACACTTAATATCTGTCTTATCTGGAGCTTACAGAGCCAAATTTCTAAAACTTAGGTCTGAATCAAAAATGAAAAATCAAGAAAACCCAAAAGATATGCACAAAAGGGCCTACCAAACAGTAAGCAATGACAAGTGATTAAAGCAAAAAGATCAAGTTGCTAAGTTATAAGGAAGTCGCTGTTCATCTGGACCTTAGCCCAGAACACAAAAATTTGGAGGAGAAACGGCTGGTGGTTTAAAGGGGACAGGATTCTAAATTTGCTGCCTCATTCTTTAATCTGCAAAAGCTTCCTGATACTAAAATAGCCATAACCACAGTGAAAAATCCAACAAGGCTCCAAAGCTCTCAGACAGGTGAAAATTCACTGTCAGAAAAACATGTAGAAAATAATACATTTAAGGCTAAGATCAGAAATTTTTTCTTTAGAACCCAAGATTCTGCCAAAGGAGACAACGAAGCATTAAAAACAATTCTCAAAAAACCTTTAACATAACTAAATAGCAAAATTATCTCTACTCTCCCGAATTTACGGCCCTTCCTTTGACAAAACGCATTTTTTTTTCCTTCGAAGACTCAGTTCCTTTAAGAACCACCACCTGCCCATGGTGGGTTTTTTTTTTTCCTTCTTAAGAAGGCATCTGCACTGCAGAGTTCTGCATAAGGGGAGCTTGCCAGCCAGCTCCCACCAGCAGGCAGACGCGTATACAATGGAAACTAAAGGAGGTCTGCAGCTTCGCTCTCAGTCTTTCACAGAGATGGGAAAAGGGGACTCAACCAGCCCTCGCTTTGTCTGAATGTTCTCCCCCTCCCCCTTTCTGCAGTCAACACCCCCCTTTGTTATACTTCGATCAATAGTAGCCCACAGAAAACATGAAATCAAAACATGTTGATAGCTTAGCATGACTCTATTTTCTAGAATATAAGCGACTGTTGCGTGTCCCCACCCCCACGCAGCGCCAGGGAAGAGCAGGCTGTTGCAGATGCAGCCACGGATCCATCTTGGACCATCAGCAGCTCCCTCCCAAATCTTCCCTGAGCTATTCTCATCACGCCTCCTTCTACCTCGGAGCCTCAGAAAAATCCGGCATTCATGGAGTCTAGCCGAAAACAGTAAAAACAAAACAGACAAAATAAATGGGCTACAATGCTTCCATTAAACTTCCTCATCTTCCCCATGGGCAGCCAAAAATATTTTGGAGGACTATCATGAATGCTTGATTGTGTCAACACCTGTCTGCAAACCTGCAATGCAACCCTTTCACCACCATCCCCTCAAAAATCTAACAAATTGTTTCTCCCACCACCCACCTGCCCCTATCTAATCCTCCACTAAATCACCCCAGTTCACCATATGCATCAAGCAACTCTCCATTTTATCCCACGAGCTGGTATTTTTCCCCACCTGCCCAGTCTTGGCGTTAACGCCCACTGGACTGTCTCCCCGCCCCCAACCTGTTTTCCTCACACCCCGTTATTTCCTCATCGCCTGCACAACCTTACGTTCCCCTTCCCCTTTGCCCATTTTCCAAACGCTCGTCCCTGCAGGGCTGAAGCCGTCAGTAGTCGAGGGTAATTCTCCCTCCTCCCGCCTCGCCTCCTAATCCCCCCAGCCCTCAGGCCCCCGCTCGCCCTCTTTCCCAAGGCGGGGGCTCCCCGCGCGCCTCACCCGCACAGGAGGAGCTGCAGCTCTTCGTCCCCAGGGCGGGGCAGGCTCCTGGGCTCCCGCTGCCGCCGGGCGCGGACGGCTCGGCTCCGGAGGACGACGAGGAGATGGAAGGGGACTGAGTGGCCGCCGATGGCTCCGCCATAGCTACGCGAGCGAGGGTGGGAGAAGGGCGAAGAGAGATACGGGGCGGGAGAGAGGGAGGGGAAATAGAATAATCCGGCAACTGGCTCGCGCAAGTCCCTTTACCCCGCCTGCTCCGAGGACAGACTCCGACTGACTGACTGACTCAGCCGAGCGCAGAGACAGGGCGGGAGCGCGAGCGCGCATGCGCACAAAGGGCCCCGAGCTGGTGCCTAAGCGCGCAGCGGCGCAGGGCGCAGGCGCAAGAACCGTTGCTCGGCGCTCTTGCCGGGAAGGAGGGGCAAAGCCGGCCTCACGCGGCGCCTCGCGCGCCGCCGGGTGGGCAGCGTCCCTTGGGGACCAGACGCAAGGGGCGTACCCAAGCCCCAATCCCCGCCCACAACTGCGGCCGAATCCGGGAGCTGCGGGGTAGTATTCCCTCCTGCCTCTTTATGTGAATGTTTTAGGGTCGGCAGATTGTGTATTTTAATGATAGAAATTTATCTGGGCTTCCATTATCTGGAAACTCTTTCCCCTACATTCCAGAGTCTGTATCTTTTGTTTGATGCAGTCCCACCTGTGACTCCAATAAAAAGTGAAAACCAGAGTATAGAGTAGGCCCACTCTGCAAGGTGCTTTGTGAATTTCTCTGGCTATGTCGTAATATCTCCTCACCGAGAGGCAGAGATGGCACGGCCCCCCATTTGGTAGGTGGAGAAAGATGCTATACAGAATGAAAAACGATTACTCATTCCAATCACATTGCAATGCAGTCGCAGAACCTGCTTCGTATTCTTATCTCGTTACTGTTGCCAGAGAAGGATCCACCTTGGGTCTTAAGGTTTTCTTTTCCTCCGAATAGACTGTCAGATAGAGACGACATATTTTAGAGGGGGAAAAAAAAAGCTGAGCTGATGAAGAAGAGCCAGGAGATAAGAACATGTTGGCTGTGATTATGGGGGATGATAAAATTAGATATTAAAAATTCAGAATAAGCCCGCAGTCAGTGGCAGAGGCCCGTAGTCTCAGCTACGGCAGAGAAGGGAGGATCCCTTGAGTCCAGGAGTTGGAGTCCAGCCTGAGCCACACAGCGAGAACCTTCCTGCCTTAAAATAATAATAATAATAATAAAAATTTCAGAATAAGGCACAAAATACACATAATTGAATTTTATTCATAGACTAAAAGGGGTCCTTAGCAGAATATGTGTTTAAAACCAGATTTCTAGCCTATATTGGATTTTGTTCATTTTTTGCTTTTCCTGGGCTGGACTGCCAAATTCAAAGCCTTCTCCCTACATTTGGTCAAAATATTGGACAGGTGCATAGTCCTTGTTAAAGGAGGACTGTTGGCCGGGCGCGGTGGCTCAAGCCTGTAATCCCAGCACTTTGGGAGGCGGAGGCAGGTGCATCACCTGAAGTCAGGAGTTCAAGAACAGCCTGGCCAACGTGGTGAAACCTTGTCTCTACTAAAAATACAAAAAGTAGCTGAGCGTGGTGGTGGGCGCCTGTAATCCCAGCTACTCCGGAGGCTGAGGCAGGAGAATTGCCTGAACCCGGGAGGCAGAGGTTGCAGTGAGCCGAGATCGTGCCATTGTACTCCAGCGTGGGAGAAAGAGCAAAACTCTGTCAAAAAAAAAAAAGAAAGAAAGAAAAAAGAAAAAAAGAGAAAGGAGGACTGTATCCTGGAAATAATAAAAATCAAGGCTGTCGACTCTTATTGCTAAAGCAGCAATCAATGACCCAAAGTACAACTGCAGGATCAGCAGATCCTGTAAAGATGCAATCTCATGAAGGGGGAGGTGGTCAGTCAAGCTGCCGCTGAGGGGAAGGAAAGGCGATCTGATCAGTGGAAATCTTCTAGAACAAGCTGTGTACTACATCTGCCCTTGAGGTTTTTAAGGTCAGGTAAAGCCCTAGGGGGTGGAAGGATGCTGGCCTTTGCAATGCTCTGAAAAAGGCATAGAAAAATATTTCCCAAAATAACTCTGTAGCTATTATCTTACCCTGGCACTTACAGCATCAGCTGATAATGCAGCAAACTGTCTCTTGGATGGCAAAGGGAAATAATAGCCGATCTGATAACCAAGCCAGTTATCTACCCATTCTGATACATGCGTGCGTTTTTAAAAAAATGTACATTATTAGGGGAGCTGTTTTCTTCTTCCTTTTTTTTTTTTTTTTTGAGGCAGAGTCTTGCTCAGTCACCCAGGCTGGAGTGCAGTGGCGCGATCTCGGCTCACTGCAAGCTCTGCCTCCTGGGTTCACGCCATTCTCCCGCCTCAGCCTCCGGAGTAGCTGGGACTACAGTCGCCCACCACCACGCCTGGATTTTTTTTGTATTTTTAGTAGAGACAGGGTTTCACTGTGTTAGCCAGGATGGTCTCGATCTGCTGACCTCGTGATACACCTGCCTCGGCCTCCCAAAGTGCTGGGATTACAGGCATGAGCCACCGCGCCAGGCTCTTCTTCCTTCCTTTTTTCTTGTCTATTAAATGCTCCACTCCTTAAAACAAAACAAACAAACAAAAAAATATACATTATTAGGTGCTAGATAAGGAAACAAATGATGCTGGTACCTAACTCTGACAGCACTTGCTACAATCTGGAGAATCCAACCGGAAGGAAGTCCATTTTCCTAATATCTAGCAGCAGAGAAGTTAAAAAGCCAAATATGCACGAGGTTTTCTGGTCTTTTCAGACCCCTTGGAAATTTTTTTTTTTTTTTTTTGAGATGGAGTCTTGTTCTATTGCCCAGGCTGGAGTACAGTAGCGTGATCTTGGCTCACTGCAACCTCCGCCTCCCAGGTTCAAGCAGTTCTTCTGGCTCAGCCTCCCGAGTAGCTGGGATTACAGCATGTGCCTCCGTGTCTGGCTAAATTTTGTATTTTTAGTAGAGGTGGGGTTTCACCATGTTGGCCAGGGTGGTCTTGAACTCCTGACCTAGGGTGATCCTCCTGCCTCAGTCTCCCACGCCTGGGATTATAGGCATGAGCCACTGTGCCCGGCCAGTTCTATGAATGTGTATTGATCTTGTGCTGTGTGTATAACACAATCCTGGGAACTTTGAAGAGACCTCCAAAATATGTTTGTCTTGTCTTCAATGAGCTTACAAGCTAGTTAGCACAAAAAAAATACATAAATAATATAAATTAAATAGCAACTCAAAACAACCCCAAACACCATAAAACTATAGTGCTTTGATTAGATGGCAAGTAAATTAAATGAATTTAAAAGAGGGGGGCCAGGCGCAGTGGCTCATGCCTGTAATCCCAGCACTTTGGGAGGCCAAGCTGAGTGGATCACCTGAGATCGGGAGTTCGAGACCAACCTGACTAACATGGAAAAATCCTGTCTCTACTAAAAATACAAAAATTAGCCAGACGTGGTGGTGCATGCCTGTAATCCCAGTTACTCGGGAGGCTGAGGCAGGAGAATTGCTTGAACTCGGGAGGCAGAGGTTGCAGTGAGGCGAGATCGCGCCATTGCACTCCAGCCTGGGCAACAAGAGTGAGACTCTGTCTCAAAAAAAAAAAACCAAAAAGGGAAAGGGCCTGTAATCCCAGCACTTTGGGAGGGCAAGGTAGGCGGATCACCTGAGGTCAGAAGTTTGAGACGAGCCTGGCCAACATGGAGAAACCCCATTTCTACTGAAAATACAAAATTACCCAAGCATGGTGGCGTGCACCTGTAATCCCAGCTACTCGGGAGGCTGAGGCACGAGAATCCCTGAACCTGGGAGGCAGAGGCTGCAATGAACCGAGATCATGCCACTGCACTCCAGCCTGAGCAACGGAGTGAGACTCCACCTCAAAAATAAACAAACAAACAAAAAACGAGGGGAAGGATTTACTATGAAGTTATAGTGGCTTAGGGAGTTTTTTTTTTTTTTTTTTCCTGTCACCCAGGCCGTAGTGCAGTGGTGCGATCTCAGTTTATTACTGCAACCTCTTCCTCCCAGGTTTAAGTGATTCTCCTGCCTCAGCCTCCTGAGTAGCTGGGACTATAGGCATATGCCACCATGCCCGGCTAATATTTATATTTTTAGTAGAGACAAGGTTTCGCCATATTGGCCAGGCTGGTCTTGAACTCCTGACCTCATGATCTGCCCGCCTCAGCCTCCCAAAGTGCTGGGATTACAGGCGTGAGCCACCGTGCCCAGCCCAAGATGGAATTTTTAAAGTGCTTCCTGGCTGGCACAGTGGCTCACCTCCGTAATCCCTGCATTTTGAGAGGCCAAAGCAGGAGGATGGCTTGAGCCCAGGAGTTCAAGACCAGCCTGGACAACATAGCAAGACCTCATCCTGAAAAATAAAGAGCACACTGGAGTATGGCCATTTCTCTGAAGTTTCCTTGAACACCTGAGGCACTGTGCTAGGTCTCTTATTCTTTGGCCTTGTCTTTGTAGGACTGGCATTTTTTGTGTGCGTGTGTGAGTACATAGTAAGGACTGTTTTTTTTTTTTTTTTTTTTTTTTTTTTTTTTTGAGATGGAGTTTTGCTCTTGTTGTCCAGGCTGGAGTGCAATGGTATGATCTCGGCTCACCGCAACCTCTGCCTCCCAGGTTCAAGCGATTCTCCTGCCTCAGCCTCCAGAGTAGCTGGGACTACAGGCATGCGCCACCACACCTGGCTAATTTTGTATTTTTAGTAGAGACAGGGTTTCTCCATGTTGGTCAGGCTGGTCTCGAACTCCTGACCTCAGGTGATCCACCCGCCTCGGCCTCCCAAAGTGCTGAGATTACAGGCATGAGCCACCACACCTGGCCAGGACTGGTATTTTACACAGATAATTTCTTTATTTTTGAGATGGAGTTTTGTTCTTGTCGCCCACGCTGGAGTGCAATGGCATGATCTCAGGTCTCTGCAACCTCTGCCTCCTGACTTCAAGTGATTCTCCTGCGTCAGCCTCCTCACTGGCTAGGATTACAGGTGCATGCTACCAAACCCAGCTAATTTTTGTATTTTTAGTAGAGACAGGGTTTCACCACATTGGCCAGGTTGGTCTTAAACTCCCGACCTCTGGTGATTGACCCACCTCAACCTCCCAAAGTGCTGGGATTACAGGCATGAGCCACTGCGCTCGGCCTATACAGATAATTTCCCAGTTTAACTTCTAAGTTCTACATTTCTAATTCTATAATTTCTATATAAAATATAGAAATTCTATATAAAATATATAATTATATATTTCTAAGTTCTATAGTTCTAACTTCTAATTACCCTATATTTTCTTGACTTTTAGAAGCAATTATGTATTTTATTTTCAAATTTTTAAAATTAAATATTTTAATTTAAAATATCTGAAAGCCGGGCACAGTGGCTCACACCTGTAATCCCAGCACTTTGGGAGGCCGAGGTAGGCAGATTGCCTGCGGTCAGGAGTTGGAGACCAGCCTGTCTAACATGGTGAAACCCTGTCTCTACTAAAAATACAAAAAAATTAGCTGGGCGTGGTGACACATGCCTGTTGTCCCAGCTACTCAGAAGGCTGAGGCAGAAGACTCACTCCAACCCGGGAGGCAGAAGCTGCAGTGAGCCAAGATTGTGCCACTGTACTCCAGCCTGGGCGACAGAGCGAAACTCTCTCTTTTGTTTTTTTTTTTTTGAGACGGAGTCTGGTTCTGTTGCCCAGGCTGGAGTACAGTAGCCAGATCTCAGCTTACTGCAAGCTCTGCCTCCCGGGTTCACGCCATTCTCCTGCCTCAGCCTCCCAAGTAGCTGGGACTACAGGCACCTGCCACCATGCCCGGCTAATTTTTTGTATTTTTAGTAGAGACGGGGTTTCACCGTGTTGGCCAGGATGGTCTCGATCTCCTGACCTCGTGATCCGCCCGTCTCGGCCTCCCAAAGTGCTGGGATTACAGGCTTGAGCCACCGAGCCCGGCCGAAACTCTCTTGAAAAAAAAAATTAATATATAGTCACAGATCATTCATATATATGTACACAAATATTCAGGAATATATATACTGTAAAGTTTTATCACTAACTCCCTCCACTCCTGTACACATGTGTAGGTAGCTACTATTAGGATTTTCTTTTTTTTTTTTGAGACACAGTCTTGCTCTGTAGCCCAGGCTGGAGTGCAATGGCGCGATCTCAGCTCACTGCAAGCTCCGCCTCCCGGGTTCATGCCATTCTCCTGCTTCAGCCTCCCCAGTAGCTGGGACTACCGGTGCCCGTCACCACGCCTGGCTAATTTTTTTGTATTTTTAGTAGAGACGGGGTTTCACCGTGTTAGCCAGGATGGTCACGATCTCCTGACCTCGTGATCTGCCTGCCTTGGCCTCCCAAAGTGCTGGGATTATAGGCATGAGCCACCGAGCCCGGCCACTATTAGGATTTTCTTGTGGCAAACATAAGCACAGGTGAATATAGCAAATCTGTATCCTCATCCCCACCACCTTTTTTTTTTTTTTTTTTTTTTAATGGAGTTGCTCTGTCACCCAGGCTGGAATGCAGTGGTGGCACGATCTCGGCTCACTGCAACCTCTGCCTCTTGGGTTCAAGCCATCCTCCTGCCTCAGTCTTCCAAGTTGCTGGGATTACAAGCATATGCCACCATGCCTGGCTAATTTTTGTATTTTTAGTAGATACAGTGTTTCACTATGTTGGCCAGGCTGGTCTTGAACTTGTGACCTTAAGTGATCCGCCTTAGACTCCCAAAGTGCTGGGATTACAGGCATGAGCCATTGTGTGCTGTCCCCCACCCCCCACCTACTTATGTTCGTTCGTTCGTTCTTTCTTTCTTTCTTTCTTTCATTCTTTTTTTTTTTTTTGGAGGTAGGGTTTGCTCTGTTGCTCAGGCTGGAATGCAGTGCTACAATCACGACTCACTGCATCCTCTACCTCCTGGGCTCAAGCAATCCTCCCACCTCAGCCTCCCAACCAAGTAGCTGGAACCACAAGCACCCCACCATATCCGGCTAATTTATTTGTTTATTTTTGGTAGACATGGGATCTCCCTATGTTGCCCAGACTGTTTTCTTTGTTTGTTTGAGACAGAATTTCTCTCTTATTGCCCAGGCTGAATGCAATAGTGTGATATCAGCTTACTGTAACCACTGCCTCCCGGGTTCAGGAGATTCTCCTGCCTCAGCCTCTGGAGTAGCTGGGATTACAGGTGCCTGCCACCACGATTGGCTAATTTTTTGTATTTTTAGTACAGACGAGATTTCACCATGTTGGCCAGGCTGGTCTGCAACTCCTGACCTCAGGTGATCCACCTGCCTCGGCCTCCCAAAGTGTTGGGATTACAGGTATGAGCCACCGCTCCTGGTCTCCAGACTGGTCTTGGTCTCCTGGTCTCCAGACTGGGCTCAAGAGATCCTCCCAGTTAGACTGCTGTGCTGTTGCCTGAAATACCAATAATGAAGTAGCTGACAAGGTCTTAAGCTTTCAGTTGAGGACCTAATATTCAACTTTATAAGACCCTATCAAGTGGGGTTGGCTATTTTCTTTTTACAAATGAAGATGTCAAATCATTACCCCATTTTACACGCACGCAAAATAAGGTATGGAAATTCAAATGATGCCCAGGGATGTAATATTTCAACTTGTCCCTTCTGAGTTGCTTAAATACTGATCCTGCACATAGATGATAGAAGGCTGAACTGTGTCCCAGTACAGTCACAGTGAACGATATTTCCTCAGCTGTTTATCCCACAGGACTGCGAGTCTCTGGAGGATAGGAATGTGTCTTATGCAGCATTACGGCCTATCATGGTACCTGGCATGTAACAAATGCCCTATTTTTGGAAAGCTTTGGAACCTGAGTCATGGTGGATGTCATTGCAGGACACAATTTTGCTATTTTTATGTTTCATAAACCACTTGAGTATCTTGAATATTTATGACTTTGTTTAGCTTTTCCAGAATGAATATGCTGATTACTAATTTTGATCACTCACCACACAATCATCATTCACAAACACACAGCTCACTTAGCCTAGAACAACTCTGTGGGTCTTTAAATCATTTTGCAGATGATGAAATGGGTTCAGAGAGGTTAAGTAACTCACGCAAGGTCGCATAGCTAGTGAACATCAGAGCCAAAACTCAGAGTCAGGTGAGTCTGACCCCAAAGCCAGGGGTCTTAACCACTGAAATATGTCTACATGTCACCTACTTCTGGAAAACCTCAAGGAAAGAACCTCTGATCATAGCACATGACTCAATTCAGAGTGAGATGGCTGAAGGCAGGCTGTAATCAGCATCGTCAATATTTGGCACTTTCAGTGTCCACTGTTTTTATGACCCTGGATATTTGAGAAGGAAATAACAAAACATGTTTCTCATTTACAGTGGTTGCTTTCTAAGTTGGGACTAATCCTTAAGTCCACCTATAATTTGTACTGTTTTATTCCAAATGTCAAAAGCTGCTACAAGATATGGGGAAGGCTGATGTGCTAACATTGACCTTGATACCTTGATGATGTAATATTGAGACATATATCAGTATTTGCTGTTCACTTCCTGAGAAGTTGGATTTCAGTGAGTGTCTGGGAAGCCCTTAAAGTAAACTAGAGTATTTTGTTCAATAGTAAAAGTTACGTATTTAATATTAAAGGAACCAGAAAGTGAGTGAGCAGTGTTAGATGTAACATATATCTTCTTCATCCATTAAGTCAATGGATATTTCAGTCTCTATTATCTGCCAGCAGTATTTAGGGACTGGGGATATACTAGTGAACAAAATAGACAAAAATTCCTACCTGTTTGGAACTTACATTCTAGTGGGAAGAGACAAACACAATGAAAGGTAAAACATAAGTCAGATAGTAGTATGAAGTCTTTTTTTTTTTTGAGATGGAGTCTTACTCTTTCTCCCAGGCTGTAGTGCAGTGGTGCTATCTCCACTCAATGCAACCTCTCCTGCCTCAGCCTCCTGAGTAGCTGGGATTACAGGCGTCTGCCACCATGCCTAGCTAATTTTTTGTATTTTTAGAAGAGATGAGGTTTCACAATGTTAGCGTGGCTGGTCTCAAACTCCTGACCTCAGGTAATCCACCCGCCTTGGCCTCCCAAAGTGCTGGGATTACAGGCGTGAGCCACCGCGCCTGGCCAAGTAGTATGAAGTCTTTTGGAGAAAAGTAATTCAGGGAAAAGGAGCAGAGAATGGTGGGATGTGTGTGCAATTTTTTTTTTTTTTTTTTTAAGATGGAGTTTTGCTCTTGTTGCCCAGGCTGGAGTGCAATGGTACCGTCTCGGCTCACTGCAACCTCCACCTCCTGGGTTCAAGCAATTCTCCTGCTCAGCCTCTGGAGTAACTGGGATTACAGGCATGCGCCACTCCGCCTGGCTAATTTTGTATTTTTAGTAGAGATGCGGTTTCTCCATGTTGGTCAGGCTAGTCTCGAACGCCCACGACCTCAAGTGATCCACCCGCCTCGGCCTTCCAAAATGCTGGGATTAGAGGCCTGTGTGTGCAATTTTAAATTCTCACACGGTGTGCTGCAATTGTGACAAGACATTGATTTTTGGCCCCTCCTTTCTTTCTGGGCATGTCACATCCTGTAGGTCCTGCCTTCTGCACATCCAGTGTGAAACTTCAGTAAACACTTGCCCTGATATTCACTTCTTGTCTCTTGCTGGCCCAAGTTGGCCTAGATCTAACTTAGATTACATTTAAAGCATGGAAGAGGGTATATTCAACAATGTTGAGAGTTTGGGGAGAATTAGAAGTGGCAGGAGAAAGGATATCAAACAGGACCTCTTTAGGTAGAATCATCTTGACCTCTTCACCTTTGGCCTAATCACTCTGCAAACAGAAAGTAGCTCAATGGGCTTGGCAGGGTCTAGAAGTAGCAGGAAGGAGGTTCTGGGTAGGTTACAATGATTAAGGCAGAGACAGAAATAAGAAAGTGGAATAATTTGTTGGCTGTATGAAGCAATGGTGATGTTAAGAGGTGGCGGTTGGGGGTCGGGGTTGAGGGATAGATGCTTTAGCTTTCTGTAAGCTCCACCAGCAATTTATCTCCAAGACAACCACTTTTACTTCCAACAAATCCAGAGACCAATATTCTTCAATTGTGGCAAACGACATTTTCTCAATTACATGTTAAGTGTGAATAACAGTATTTTCAGAGTATCTTCTTTTGTATCAATCTACCCACACAGTTTAAGGAAAAGTGTGCTTGGAAAGGCAGTTTCAAAACAAGCTCCTGTAACCTGAGGTTTACAAAAGATGGTCATGGCTTAGGCTGGATAAAGCCAGTAGAAGAGGTCTCACCAGACTTTATTTTTTTAAGACAGTCTCGTTCTGTCACCCAGGTTGGAGTGCAGTGGCGCGATCTCGGCGCACAGCAACCTCCGCCTCCTGGGTTCAAGTGGTTCTTGATCCTCGTGCCTTAGCCTTAGTAGCCGGGATTACAAGCTTGCACCACCAAGCCTAGCTGATTTTTGTATACTTTGTAGAGACGAGGTTTCACCACGAACTAGCCCAGGTTGGTCTCGAACTCCAGAGCCCAAGCAATCCTCCCACCTCGACCTCCCAAAGTGCGGGGATTACAGGCGTGAGGCACCGCGCCCGACCGGACTTCTCACATTAACTATCAGAGCGGTGATGGTGCGCATCTGCCATGGCCAGGGAGAGGAACATAGGGAGATGACAATAAAGGTGGTAATGAAGTCACGGCCACCTGCTCTTATGAAGTCAAAATCATTAAAGACCCAGTGACGTTCATGCCATCCAGGATTGAGACCTCTATTCTGCCCATCTGTGGTCACGGGCCTAGTTAAACACCGAAGCCGTCACCCACACTGGGGGTTCCAGGAAAAAGCCTCGGCCTGGGGCCTGGTCTGCACGCTAGGCGCGGGCTGCGGCTCGCCGGAGGAGTCGAGCCAGCCCGCCCCTTCTCGCATGGCCTGCTGGGAGTTGTAGTTCAGTCGTCGGAGAACCGCGCCAAGTCCCGCCCCAGATGAGTGCGCAGTATGGGGACCGCCGGCCAGGACCCAGTGAGCGCCGGACTACGATTCCCAAAGGAGCGTAGCAGCCGACGCCCCGCCAAAAGGTAGCCGGCGGCTCGCTTCGCGCACACACGCGGCGGGCGGTGGCGGGATTCTGCCGCGTGCGCTTTCCCGCCCCGGCTCGCCTAGCCTCGTCCTGCGTTCGTCACGCCTCTGGCTGTCCGTTGGGCCACGCCGACCGCCCTACGCTCGCTCCGTCGCGGCTCCGCGCGCCCCACCTTCTCGCTAGTTTTTTCTAGAGCACAGGCTCCGCCCGTTTCCCGCTTCCAGGGCCCGGTTCTTTCCCGCCCCCACCGGTCTTTCTCCTCTGCACCCCTACTGCTTCTGCTTTGAAGGCGGAGGCTCCATGTTGTCCCCTCAGCGAGTGGCAGCAGCTGCCTCGAGAGGAGCAGGTGAGGCGCCGATTTTCCCCGGATCGCCCGGCGGTCACCCCCTCCGCCCTCCCAGCTGTAGCTCTGAGAAGAACCCCCGCCCGCGCCGCCGCCCTTCCTCGTCCCGGGGCTCGGACCGCGCGTCCCTCGCCGGGGTCCCTTGGCTTCCCAATTTGTTGCCGGGGGCTCCTCTTCGGGCCCGGCTGGTCAAGCGAGGGCGGCGCCTTCCTTAGCTTTCGGCTGGGGGCGGCCGCCGTCAGGGCTCGGGCCGGGGCGCCTCCTGAGGCTTTTCCAGCTCCTCTGGGCTGCAGCTGCCCCTGGGCGGCCCGAGGGCCGGTGGTCCCCGTGGGCGGTGTCCGGAGCTTTCGGCTCCGCAGAGCCCCGCCCTGGGCAGAGCTGGGCGCCCCGGGGCGCTGCCCCTCCGTGCCTGGGCACTCAGCGCCCTCTCGGGTCGGGAAGTCGGGGCCCGGATGGAGCAGGAAGGTGGATGCTGGTTTATTTGGCCTTTCTGGAAGTGCAGGAAGGCTGCGAAGTGTCTTGGAAGCTTTATGTTTAGCCTAACGAGCTTGAGGCACTCACCACAAGTATTAGGAAAGTTGGTTTTCAACCCACACTTAACGCTGTAAAGAATTGGCCTAAATTGGTTTTTAGTAAGTTAGTGCATTTGGCACGGTACGTTGTTCTTTTTCTTTCCTGAATACATGAAATGTAGTGAAAGTATTAAGTAAAAACCAAATAAGGAGTCACCGTGTATTCATGGATCTGATTTAGTCTGTCATTTTACTTGGCTTTATTCTAGTGTAATGTGTGTGCTGTTGAAATGACCGTTTCACTTGCGAAATCGAAGGGCAAAAAGGAAAAGAACAGTGAAGAATTTTTAAATAAGTCTCAGTTCTCAAATTCAAATACGAGGCAATGCAACGTTTTGTGAAAGTCTTAGAATTACGGACCAAAAATGTACGATTTCACATGTTGGCTTACTTTTGGAGATTTAAGAAGCATAACCTACGGAGTACTAATCCCTGTAAAGAATTTAGCATTGCAACATAGGTACTGAAATTCAAATTAGTGCTTTTTTTTTTCCCGGTTCCCACAGAGATTAGCTTGTACTCCAGAAATTCCTGTTGCCACTTTAACACCTGGGAACAATTTGTTGAGAAGGATCTCAGTATTGCAGTAGTCCAGCACATTATTTTATTTTATTATTGTTTTTTGAGACAGAGTTTCGCTCTTGTCACCCAGGCTGGAGTGCAATGGCGCGATCTCGGCCGACTGCAGCCTCTACTTCCTGGGTTCAAGCAATTCTCCTGCCTCAGCCTCCTGAGTAGCTGGGATTACAGGCGTCCTCCACCGTGCTCGGCTATGTTTTTTTTTTTTTTTTTGAGACGGAGTTTCGTTTTTGCTACCTAGGCTAGAGTGCAGTGGCACAGTCTTGGCTCACTGCACCCTTCGCCTCCTGGGTTCAAGCGATTCTCCTGCGTCAGCCTCCGCAGTAGTGGGATTATAGACATCCGGCACCAGGCCCGGCTAATTTTTTGTATTTTTAATAGAGACGGGGTTTCACCATGTTGGCCAGGCTGGTCTTGAACTCCTGACCTCAGGTGATCCACCCGCCTCGGCCTCCCAAAGTGCTGGGATTACAGGCGTGAGCCACTGTGCCCAGCCCATTATTTCGTTAGCTACAGTTTACTACCTCATTGTAGTAGAATTCATGAAAGAGGATAGATGTGGTGATGTGTACTAGCTTAATTTTCTTTTTCTTTTTCTTTTTTTTGGTTAGACGGAGTTTTGCTCTTTTGCCTAGGCTGGAGTGCAATGGCGCGATCTCTGCCCACTGTAACCTCCGCCTCCCAGGTTCAAGCGATTCTCCTGCCTCAGCCTCCCAGGTAGCTGGGATTACAGGCGCCCACCATCGTGCCCGGGTAATTTTTGTATTTTTAGTGGGGTGGGGGGGGGTTTCACCATGTTGGCCAGGCTGGTCTTGAACTCCTGACCTCAGGTGATCCGTCCAGCTCGGCCTCCCAAAGTGCTGGGATTGCAGGTATGAGCCACCGCGCCTGGCCCAGTTGCGTGGTATTTCGACTGTTAGAACACGTTAGATATATTTCACAGTTGAATTATGTTAACAGATTAGAAGATAGGCTTTCCTGGTATAGTAGGTGCTAATTAGGAAATCCTTACTTGGGCGGGAGCTGTGGCTTACTCCTGTAATCCCAGCATTTTGGGAGCTGAGGCAGGTGAATAACCTGAGGTCAGGAGTTCAAGACCAGCCTGGCCAACATGATGAGACCGGCCCTCCTCCCCCCTCCCCCCAGCGAAAAAGTTGAAAAAGAGTTAGCCAAGGTGGTGTTGCAGGCCTGTAGTTCTGGCTACTCAGGAGGCTGAGGTGAGAGGATGGAGTGAGCCTAGGAAGTTGGCTGCAGTGAGCTTTCTTTTTTGTTTTTTGTTTTGTTTTTTTTGCGGTGAGCCTTGTTCTTGCCACTGCTCTCCAGCCTAGGCAACAGACTGAGACCTTGTCTCAAAAAAAAAAAAAAAAGGAACACAGCTAATTAAAACCTTTGGTGGCATTCTTATGCTTAGGAAAGAGATACAAAATCGTTGTTGAGCTCATTCTATTAGAAAGATTGTTTTTCCTCCACTTGTTGTATAGCCTGGCATCATTTTCAGATTCAGCCCTCTCCTTGGATTTTCTGAATCTTCAGTACCGTTTAGTTATAGATAATTTTTGTAAATGTATGAAGCATTACACAATCCTTAGTCAACAAAAAAAAATATGGTTTTGTTCAGCCTTCGGTGCTAAGGCGAAAAGATTTTCTACAACAGACAAATATAAAATTTGCCCAGTATTCTGGTTAATTGGATTTAAATAGTACTTTCACCGAAACAGCCTTAAGCATATTGCAGTGTATCTACTGGTGCAATCACTGCCTTAAGACAAAACGGTGTGTAGAAGCTCCCACCCCTCCACCACCCAGAAGGAGCCACACCCAGCAGTTCTGGAGTTGGCTAAGGTGTTAGTATACTTATCTTGCCTGTGATGATGTTTTCTCTGGCTTTGTCTGTTGGTTAGAAACCTTAAAGACTGGCAGCAAGAACAAGGCATGAAAATGGTATGCCTCTGTTTTGGGTGTGTTGCTTTTGCCCTTTAGAGAATATGATATTTTATAAGGAGACTAGAAAAATCAGATCATAACTTTACCCTGAGTCATACATGAATCTATTCAGCAAAGTGTTTCTGTGACTGGTTACTTTGTTTTCAGAACTCTTTGAATGGTAAGGATGAGTGCCAAGACTGGCTCTACTCAGTGGTTCTTAACCTACGGTAATATTGCCTCTTCCTGCCCCTGGAGCATTTGGCAATGGCTGGAGACATTTTTTGGGTGTTAGAACCTGTTGTGGGGAATGTTACTGATATCTAGTAGGTAGAGTCAAGGTATGCTGCTCAATAGCCTGTAGTGCGTAGGATAGCCCCCCACAACAGTTGTGCAGCCCCGGAGTCAATATGTCGGTAGTGCCGAGGTTGAGAAACCCTAGTCTACACTGTCAGTTTTTTGTTTGTTTGTTTTTTTTTTTTGAGACAGAGTCTCGCTCTGTCACTCAGGCTGGAGTGCAATGGTACGATCTCGGCTCACTGCAACCTCCGTCTCCCAAGTTCAAGCGATTCTCCTGTTTCAACCTCCCGAGTAGCTGGGACTACAGTCATGCACCACCACTCCTGGCCAATTTTTTTGTATTTTTAGTAGAGACAGGGTCCACCATATTGGTCAGGCTGGTCTCAAACTCCTGGCCGCAAATGATCCATCTGCCTTGGCCTCCAAAGTGGTGGGTTTACAGGCGTGAGACACTGCACCCAGCCCACTTCTCAGGAATCCTAAACTCTTGGGAGGCTGAGGTGGGAGAATCACTTGAACCTGGGAGATGGAGGTTGCAGTGAGCAGGGATGATGCCACTGCTCACCAGCCTGGGCAACAGAGCAAGAATCTGTCTCCAAAAAAAAAAAAAAAAAACAAAAAACTTTCTAATTATTATACAAAGATTTTCAACATTTTCTACATACTTGAATTGATGACTGATAGAATATTATCATGAACTATTTACAGCAATGGAGTAGTGCCCATTATCTGAGGGGAATACATTGTAAGGCCCCCAGTGGATGCCTGAAACTGCTGATGGCACTGAGCCCTGTATATACTATGTTGATGGATGAGAAGGCTACTAAGTAACTAATGGGCATGGTAGTGTATAAAGTGTGGACATTTTGGAAAAAGGAATGATTCATGTCCCAGGCAGGATAGCACAAGATTTCATCATGGTACTTAGAACTGCATTGCAATCTTAAGACTTATAAATTGTTTATTTCTGGAATTTTAAACATAGGTTGTAAAGTCACATAAATACATATGAATGACAGATGTGACTCTGATCCAGCTGCAGCTTTGTGTCTGTGCAAAAATACCGCATGTTATCCATATTCATGCAATGTAATATAGCATTAACTGTTGTTGCAGTGTGCAGAATTAGACCTTGGAAAATAATTGCTTTTCTAAAGGGACAAGGCATGTAAGGTTGCCACTTACAGCTATTTTTAGTACCCTCCCGGCAGACTAGATCTCCAGAGTTTAAGATTTCTGACAAGTGGACTGGGCACGGTGGCTCACATCTATAATCCCAGCACTTTGAGAGTCTGAGGTGGGCAGATTACCTGATCCCACAGTGCATGATCCATCCCCTTCAGCCTCCCAAAGTGCTGGGATTACAGGCATGAGCCACCGCACCCGGCTAGCACTTGACTCATTTTACTGATGAAACTGAAAACTAGACATGTCCAGGATCACACAGGTTGTTAGTGGTAGAGCTAGAACAGGAACTTTTGTTTTGAGTCCTAAATTCATTTATTTCCACAGGTTAATTCTGAGAGTAAGCAGGTGAATCTATCCCTTAGGCAGTTGTACATTTAGACTAAATGCAGGTTAGAGATCTGTGAAGTTGTATCATCCAAATAAAGGGTAGGCCGGGCACAGTGGCTCACGCCTGTAATCCAGCACTTTGGGAGGCTGAGGCGGGTGGATCACCTGAGGTCAGGAGTTCGAGGCCAGCCTGGCCAAGGTGGTGAAACGCCACCTCTACTAAAAATAAATCAGGTATGGTGGCGGGTGCCTGTAATCCCAGCTACTCAGGAGGCTGAGGCAGGAGAATCGCTTGAACCCAGGAGGCAGAGGTTGCAGTGAGATGATATTGGGAGGCTGAGGTGGGAGGATTGCCTGAGCCCCGTAGGACCAGGCTGCAGTGAACCATGATTGCACCACTACTCCTTTAGCCTGTGCAACAGAGTGAGACCCAGCCTTAAAAAAGGTGTAATATATAAGCAGTTCCGTTTAACTTGCATTATTGGTGGTGTGTACAGCTCAAAATAATTCTTCCTTTTTTTTTTTTTTTGAGACGGAGTCTTACTCTGTTGCCCAGGCTGGAGTGCAGTGGCCGGATCTCAGCTCACTGCAAGCTCCGCCTCCCGGGTTCACGCTATTCTCCTGCCTCAGCCTCCGGAGTAGCTGGGACTACAGGTGTCCGCCACCTCGCCCGGCTAGTTTTTTTGTATTTTTTAGTAGAGACGGGGTTTCACCATGTTAGCCAGGATGGGCTCGATCTCCTGACCTCGTGATCTGCCCATCTCGGCCTCCCAAAGTGCTGGGATTACAGGCTTGAGCCACCGCGCCCGGCGATTCTTCCTTATATAGGCCCAAATCCAAGGAGCACTGTCAGTGAACAACATCTTTTTTTTTTTTTTTTTTTTTGAGACAGGGTCTTGCTCTGTTCCCCTGATTGGAGTGCAGTGGTTGACTCACTGCAACCTCTGCCTCCCAGATTCAAGTGATACCAAGTAGCTGGGATTACAGGCGCTTTACCCCATGCCTGGTTATTTTTTGTATTTTTAGTAGAGATGGAGTTTCTCCCTGTTGCCCAGGCTGGCCTCGAACTCCTGTTCTCAGGTGATCCGCCTGTCTTGGCCTCCCAAAAGTGCTAGGATTATAGGCGGGACTTCCCATGCCTGGCCAACAAGATCTTTTTAATCTGGTGGATGTTGATAATCATGCTTTTATTACTGGTTTGAAGAGAAATGCAGAATCACCCCAGCGTTTCCAACTGAACAGAGCCTGGTTCCCTTCCTTTATTCTTGGGTACTGTACTACAGGGAGAGGAAGAGATGAGTGAGGGCTTTTCCCCCACCAGCTGTCCTCAGTAGTCTTCAGCTTCTCTTGAAGTGCAGTTCACCGTACACAACTGTATACATTCTTCTTTTTTTTTTTTTTGAGATGGAGTCTCAGTCTTTCACCCAGACTGGAGTACAATGGTATAATCTCGGCTCACCGCAACCTCCGCCTCCTGGGGTTCAAGCGATTTTCTTGCCTCAGCCTTCTGAGTAGCTGGGATTACAGGCATGTGCCACCACACCCAGCTAATTTTGTATTTTTAGTAGAGACGGGGTTTCTCCATGTTGGTCAGGGTGGTCTCGAGCTCCTGACCTCAGGTGATCTGCCCGCCTCAGCCTTCCAGTGTTGGGATTTACAGGCGTGAGCCACCGTGCCCGGCCTCAACTGTATACATTCTTATCATTGGATTATCCCATCTTGTAACCACATAATTTTTACCTTCCGTGTCTACTGCTCTACCAATGCCACTTGCATACTTTGGGTTGTAACCTTCAACTGCATCATGGTACATGTCATTCATTCATTTTACAGTAGTTTGTTGGCCGGGAGCAGTGGCTCACGCCTGTAATCCCAGCACTTGTGGGAGGCTGAGGCAGGCGGATCGCAAGGTCAGGAGTTTTAGACCAGCCTGGCCAATATGGCGAAACCCTGTCTCTACTAAAAATACAAAAATTAGCCGAGCGTGGAGGCGCATGCCTGTGGTCCTAGCTGCTCAGGAGGCTGAGGCAGAGGAGTCGCTTGAACCCGGGAGGCGGAGGTTGTGGTAACCTGAGATTGCACCACTGCACTCCGGCCTGGGCAACAGCGAGACTCCGTTTCAAAAAAAAAAAAAATACAATAGTTTATTGTATGTGCTGTGTGTCATTACATTCACATTGCTCAGTACACTTTTTTTTTTTTTTTTTGAGACAGTTTCGCTCTGTCGCCCAGGCTGGAGTGCAGTGGCACAATCTTGGCTCACAGCAACCTCTGCCTCCTGGGTTCAAGCTATTCTCCTGCCTCAGCCTCCCGAGTAGCTGGGATTACAGGTGCCTACCACCACGCCCAGCTAATTTTTTATATTTTTGGTAGAGACAGGGTTTCACCGTGTTGTCCAGGGTGGTCTTGAACTCCTGACCTCAAGTGACCCGCCTGCCTCGGCCTCCCAAAGTGCTGGGATTACAGGTGTGAGCCACCGTGGCTGGCCTTGCTCAGTAAACTTTTAGTAGTGACATAGATAAAGCAAAACTGGTATGATGAACTTAATTGTAAAGTCCTAGAAGACTGTTGTGTCGGCTACTAGGCTTGGCTGTATTTGGCAGAGCCTCCAAATAAGTGATTTAAGCAAGGTAGGCATTTATTTTTCTTTCACATAGAAGTGAACCAGTATGGCAGTTCTGCTACTTGAAATCTGACCTCTCTTGTTTCTCCAGCATTCCTAGGGTGTTGCCCTCGTATGCCTGGCGCAAGGTGATTCACTCCCACTTTTACATCCAGCCAGCAAGCGGGGAAAACGCCTGATCTGGAAGTTGTGTGCGTCTGTCATTTCCAATCACTTCCCATTGGTCAGAATTTAGTCACCTGGTCATATCCTAGCTATAAATTTGGGTTGGAAATATCTTTCTTCTGGGTAGTTGTATGCCCAGCTAAAAATCTATTATATAGCAGGAGGGAGAAATTAATATTGGGGGAACAACCAGACATCTCTGTCACAATTGAGACTTTGTTTTGTCTTTCTTTGAGTGCTACACAGTACTTAACACTGTGGCTTTATCCCTGAAGTCTGAGTAAATTCTTCTCATTAGTTCTTTTGTATGAAAGACTGAAGGTCTTTGGATCTTGGATTTACCTGCTGCTGGGACAATAACCCCAAGAGATTATTCCCAGAAATGTTTCCTTTGTAATCCAGGCAATAACAGGATAGAAAAGTATTAGTATACATTGATTACAATGATAGCATGACATTTAACCTATATTTATAACTTGTTTCCTAATAGTCTGCAAAAACTTAAAAAGGAGGAAGAAGCCAGGCACAGTGGCTATCATTGACATCCACGGTGGCCTATCATCCCAGCATTCTGGGAGGCTGAGGTGAGAGGATCACTAGTGCCCAGGAGTTTGAGACTAATGTGGGCCACATGAGACCCCCGTCTCTACAAAAAAATTTAAAAAATTAGCCAGTGATGGTGGCATACACCTATAGTCCCAGCTACTTTGGTGGCTGAGGTGGGAGAATCGCTTGAACCCAGGAGTTTGAGACTGCAGTAGGGCAGGATTGTACCACTGCATTCCAGCCTGGGTGCCGGAGCAAGATATTGTCTCAAAAAAAAAAAAAAAAGTGCGAAGAACCCTTTTGTTGCTATCTGATACTATAAATGTAAAAAGTGAGCAGCAATTCCAGTGGCTTAAAGGGGAGAGAGTCTTGCAGTCAAACTGTTTTGTCTTCTTTGCCTGCCATGATCATGTAGCCCTCAGTGCTGGTTAGACAAAGTCATTTTGGAACCATCTTTGTGATTTTGGCCATGTCTGCCTGTCAGTACTAAGCTTTACTTAATATGTCTCCTTAGGTCTACTTTAAATTCACTTCTTGGCTGGGTAAGGTGTCACTGTGATTTTGGCCATGTCTGCCTGTCAGTACTAAGCTTTACTTAATATGTCTCCTCAAATCTACTTTAGATTGGCTTTTTGACTGAGTATGGTGTAGCTGTAATCCCAGCACTTTGGGAGGTTGAGACAGGTGGATCATTTGAGCTCAGAAGTTCAAGATGGTCCTGGGCAACATGGTGAAACCCCATCTCTCCAAAAATAACAAAAATTAGCTGGGTATGGTGATGATTGCCTGTAGTCCCAGCTACTTGGGAGGCTGAGGTGGGAGGATGACTTGAACCGGAGACGCGGAGGGTGCAATGAGCCGAGATCATGCCACTGCGCTCCATCCTGGGTGATAGAGCCAGACCTTGTCTTAAATAAATAAACAGACTTGTTAAATTTAGCATCCTTCTAAAGAATAATTTATTAAAATACAGATTTGTTGTTTTAAAGTATACATTAAAATGCATAATTATTAAAATTACTATGTCCTTTTAACTACCTAAAAACATCTTTAATACCAGTGACACATACTCACACTTAGGGAAATAGTTCTTTATTCATTCCTTAAGCCCCACTGGTAGTTTTTTGTAAACTTCCTGTAAGTCTACAGCTACTAAGTGGCTCTGAATTTCTTTCTTTCTTTCTTTTTTTTTTTTTTTTGAAATGGAGTCTCGCTCTGAAATCTAGGCTGGAGTGCAGTGGCATGATCTTGGCTCACTGCAACCTCCAGCATGCAGGTTCAGGCAGTTCTCCTGCTTCAGCCTCTGGAGTAGCTGGGATTACAGGCACCCACCACCACGCCTGGCTAATTTTTAGTAGAGACAGAGTTTCACCATTGTTGGACCAGATTGGTCTTGAATTCTTGACCTCAGGTGACCTACCCGCCTTGGCCCCCAAAGTGCTGGGATTACAGGCGTGAGCCACCACGCATGGCCTGAATGAATTTCTTTTTTGCTTTCTTTTCTTTTCTTTTCTTTTCTTTTTTTTTTTTGAGACGGAGTCTCACTCTCCCAGGCTGGAGTGCAGTGGTGCAATCTCGGCTCACCACAACCTCCACCTCCTGGGTTCAAAGGATTCTCCTGCCTCAGCCTCCTAAGTAGCTGGGATTACAAGCGTGCACCACCACGCCTGGCTAATTTTGTATTTTTAGTAGAGACGAGGTTTCTCCATGTTGGTCAGGCTGGTCTGGAACTCACGACCTCAGGTGATCTGCCCGCCTCAGCCTCCCAAAGTGCTGGGATTGCACAGGTGAGCCACCACGTCTGGCCCCTTGCCTTCCTTTCCCTTCCCTTCCCTGTCCTCTCCTCTTCCCTTCGCTCTTCCCTTCTCAAGACAGTCTCTCGCTATATTGGCCAAGTTGGTCTTGAACTTCTGGCCTCAAGCAGTCCTCCCATCTCAGGTTCTCTAAGTGCTAGGATTACAGGCGTGGACGCTGTGGCTGACCTGAATTTCAAATTAATTATCTTTGTGCTTTCGTAGGGAAACTCTGGTAAGGAAAGTATAATACTAGTTAGTGCTTATTTTTGAACTACAGAATTAATTACTTCTAAAACTTTTTGAGTTATTACTAGTGATATGCAAAACACAACCACCTAAAGATCTTTTTGAGCTTATTTCTAGGAACTGTTGGGCAATATGCTGAACCTTCATAAGCCTTCATTTCCTTCTTTTTTTTTTTGTTTTTGAGACCTCTCTGTCACCTAGGCTGGAGTGCAGTGGCGCGATCACGGCTCACTGCAGCTTCTGCCTCCCAGTTCAAGCAATTCTCCTCCCTCAGCCTCTTGAGTAGCTGGGACCACAGACGTGTGTCACCATGCCTGGCTAATTTTTATTTTTTAATTTTTTTTGTATTTTTAGTAGAGACAGGGCTTTACGATGTTGGCCAGGCTGGTTTTGAACTCCAGACCTCAAGTGATCAGCCTGCCTTGGCCTCCCAAAGTGCTGGGATTGTAAGTGTGAGCCACTGAGCCTGGCCATTTCCTTCTTTTTAAAATGGAGCAATATTATTTACATCAGAGTTGTTCTGAGGATTAAATATATAGAAAGCTTAGCAGTGGTAAACACACTATTATTGATAGACATTGTTTTATTTCCACTTTTGGACTGTTTTGAGTAAACCTGATAGGAACTTTCTGTTTTTGAGATAGAGTCTTGCAATATTGTCCAGGTTGGTCTTGAACTCCTGGGCCCAAGTAATCCTCCTGCCTCAGCTCTCCAAGTAGCTGGGATTACACATGCGATCCACCACGCCCAGCTCAACATTCTTGTATATGTGTTTTTTGGTGGACGTAGGCATTCATTTCTCTTAGGTGTATAACTTGGTGTATTCCTTGGAGTAGAATTGCTGGATCACAGATACATTTAATTTTTGTGGATACTGCCAAACAGTTTTTTGAAGTGGCCTTAGTATTTTGTGCTCCTATCAGAATGTGTGAGAATTCCAGTTGCTTCATACCCTGTCCCACAGTTGATATTGTCAGTCTTTTAAATTTTAGCCATTCTGATGGGCAGGTAGTGGTATCTTATTGTGGTTTTAATTTACATTTCCCTGTTAAGTTATGATATGGAAGTACCTTTTAATAGGATTTGTATATCTTTTCCTTGCAAAGTGCCTGTTATTTTTTCTTATGGATTGCTATGTTGATGCTGGATGTGGGTCCTTTGGAAATAGATATTATGAATATTCTTCCCTAGCCTGTGACTTGCATTTTTACTTATTGAAGTCTTTAAATGAACACAATTTTTAATTTTAATGAAGTCTGTGTTGTCATTTTCTTTTATGGCTAGTACTTTTTTTCTTTGAGACAGGGTGTTATCTGTTGAGTGCATTGGTATGATCTCAGCTCACTGCAACCTCTGCGTCCCAGGTTCAAGTTATTTTCATGCCTCTGCCTCCCGAGTAGCTAGGACTTACAGGTGTGTGCCACCACACCTGGGTGATTTTTGTATTTGTTGGTAGAGATGGGGGTTTCGTCATGTTGGCCAGGCTGATCTTGAACTCCTGACCTCAAGTGATCCACCCACCTCGACTTCCCAAAGTGCTGAGATTACAGGGGCGAACCACCGTGCCCTGCCCTTTTATGGTTAGTACTTTTGTGTCTGTTTTTTATTTCTTTTCGTTTTGTCACCCAGGTTGGAGTACAGTGGTGTGATCATAGCTCATTGCAACCTCAAACCCCTGGGCTCAAGCAGTCTTCCTGCCTCAGCCTCTGAATAGCTAGGACTACAGGTGTACACCACACCTGGCTAATTTTTTAAATTTCATAGCGCTGGGTTTCACTGTTTCCCAGGCTAGTCTCAAACTCCTGGCCTCAAGTAATCTTTCTGCTTTGGTTTCCCAAAGTGCTGTGATTATAGGCATGAGCCACTGAGCCTGACCCTGTCCCCTGTTTAAGAAGTTTTTGTTTTCCCCATATTCAAAAACATGTTTTAAATATTTGACACTAATTTTTTTTTCTCTACATGAACATAGGTGATGCCATGGAGAGCAGCAAGCCTGGTCCAGTGCAGGTTGTTTTGGTTCAGAAAGATCAACATTCCTTTGAGCTAGATGAGAAAGCCTTGGCCAGCATCCTCTTGCAGGACCACATCCGAGATCTTGATGTGGTGGTGGTTTCAGTGGCTGGTGCCTTCCGAAAGGGCAAGTCCTTCATTCTGGATTTTATGCTACGATACTTATATTCTCAGGTAAGATAGAATTATTTTATTTCAAGTAAAAAGTGAGACTTTTAATGTCCAGAAAAGCAAAATAAGCTCATAGATTATCCTTGGTGCAGAAAATTTTTAATTTAAGATTTAATGGAGATTTCTTACTTCTGTAGAAGGAAAGTGGCCATTCAAATTGGTTGGGTGACCCAGAAGAACCGTTAACAGGATTTTCATGGAGAGGGGGATCTGATCCGGAAACCACTGGGATTCAGATCTGGAGTGAAGTTTTCACTGTGGAGAAGCCAGGTGGGAAGAAGGTAAGGATGAAAATGACCTTACAGATTAACAACAGCAGCAACAACAAAATATGAACTTCAGCATGTACTGTGTTAACCCAGTTAAAACCTTTTATCAAAGAATTTAAAATGGGTAAAGTAAGAAAAGTTAAAAAGTCCCTGTTTTGTCCTGAAATTTTAGTCTATTGTGGATAAATAGGATTTTCTGACACAGATATGAGAAGTTGTAGCTCTGATATCTAGCTGTAGTCTCCTTGGTCTGCTGATTGCTTTATTTTAATTTTCTTTTCTGGAAAAACATTTTTACTAAAAGCTTTACAGACTTTCTCCTTTGCACCTAGCAGTACTTTATGTAGTATTGCTTAGGGCCATGTAGCATTTTAAGATGCAATTTAAAAATATTAATCTGTTGTTGACTCTGTTAATTCCTATTTCAACATGTGCTTCCTTGAATAATTCAGGATACAACTTATTGTGTATGACAACTTTCCTTCACACACTATTTTTGTGGGTGTGTGTATATCTGACTTGGGGAGAATTTAAAAAACACATAGTGGCCGGGCGCGGTGGCTCAAGCCTGTAATCCCAGCACTTTGGGAGGCCGAGACGGGCGGATCACGAGGTCAGGAGATCGAGACCATCCTGGCTAACATGGTGAAACCCCGTCTCTACTAAAAATACAAAAAACTAGCCGGGCGACATGGCGGGCGCCTGTAGTCCCAGCTGCTTGGGAGGCTGAGGCAGGAGAATGGCGTAAACCAGGAGGCGGAGCTTGCAGTGAGCTGAGACCCGGCCACTGCACTCCAGCCTGGGCGGCAGAGCGAGACTCCGTCTCAAAAAAAAAAAAAAAAAAAAAAACACATAGCATTTTAATTTGTTTGAAACAGACCTTCTGCCTGTTACATTTTGTGCTCTTAACCAATTAAAGAAGCCAATGGCGGCCGGGTGCGGTGGCTCACATGCCTGTAATCCCAGCACTTTGGGAGGCCAAGGTGGGCAGATCACAAGGTTAGGAGTTTGAGACCAGCCTGGCCATCATAGTGAAACCCTGTCTCTACTAAAAATACAAAAAATTAGCTGGGTGGGTGGGCGCCTTTTCAATAAAAGGAAGGAAGATGTGAAAACAACTTTTTATTAAAGCGAATGATTTAAAATTAATACATATTGATTGTTTTTAAGATTCTTAAATAAAATGCATGAATATAGTTTAAAAGGTCAAATACTACTGTAAGGCTTCTAACAGAAAGCAACTGTCATGTGTGTTATTCTCCTCTCTGCCCAGTTTTCACTTCTCAGAGGCTGATGCTCTTATGTGTTACCACGTCTGTTCTTTATTTCCTTACTCCTGTATGGGTGGCACAGACCTGGCCGTTGTTGTTCTGGGAGTTGAGCAGGGAAATGGCATTGGGGATCTCACTGTTCAGAAGGTGGGCATTCACTACCCCCCAGCTGTCAGTAGGGCTTCTTACCCACAGTCTCATCCATGCCTTATAAGCTATGGGCATAGAGCCTCTCCACAGATTTCTTTGTAAGGATCGGGAGGGGTAAGTCATGTGTTTCTTTTTTTTCTTATTTTTTTTTTTTTTGAGACGGAGTCTCGCTCTGTCGCCCAGGCTGGAGTACAGTGGCCCGATCTCAGCTCACTGCAAGCTCCGCCTCCCGGGTTTATGCCATTCTCCTGCCTCAGCCTCCCGAGTAGCTGGGACTACAGGCGCCCGCTACCTCGCCTGGCTAGCTTTTTGTATTTTTTAGTAGAGACGGGGGTTTCACCGTGTTAGCCAGGATGGTCTCGATCTCCTGACCTCGTGATCCGCCCGTCTCAGCCTCCCAAAGTGCTGGGATTACAGGCTTGAGCCACCGCGCCCGGCCAGTCATGTGTTTCTTATACAGACTTTCATCCATCACTTCTGTTTTTAGCCCAGTCCTATAAACATGCCCTCATGCCTGTTTGTGCTTTTTTTTTTTTTTTTGAGACGTAGTCCCACTCTGTTGCTCAGGCTGGAGTGCAGTGGCACCATATTGGTCACTACAATCGCTGCCTCCCAGGTTCAAGCAATTCTCCTGCCTCAGCCTCCTGAGTAGCTGGGACTACAGGCGCACACCATCATGCCTGGCTAATTTTTGTATTTTTAGTAGAGACAGAGTTTCACAATGTTGGCCAGGCTGGTCTGGAACTCCTGACCTTGTGATCTGCCTGTGTCGGCCTACCAAAGTGCTGGGATTATAGGGGTGAGCCACCACGCCAGGTCACCTTTGATATTTTGAAGCGCTGGTCTGTTGGTAGTGAATTCTTTTAGCTTTCGTACATCTGAAAAATCTTTATTTTGCCTTTGTTTTGGAAAACATTTACTCTTAGTGTAGAGTTCTAGGCCAAAGTATTTATCTCAGTACTTCAAAGGTATTCCCCCTTTGCCTTTTCGCTAACATTGTTTCTTTTCTTTTTTGTGTTTTGAGAGGGAATCTTGCTCTGTTGCCCAGGCTAGAGTGCAGTGGTGGGATCTTGGCTCACTGCAACTTCCGCCTCCCAGATTCAAGCAATTCTTCTGTCTCAGCCTTCCGAGTAGCTGGGACTACAGGCGTGCACCACCACGCCTGGCTAATTTTTGTATTTTTAGTAGAGATAGGGTTTCACCATATTGGTCAGGCTGATCTTGAACTCCTGACCCCAGGTTATTTACCTGCCTGTGCTTCCCAAAGTGCTGGGATTACAAGCATGAGCCACTGTACCCAGCCTGCTGACATTGTTTCTGACAAGAAATACAGTTATTCTTATTTTTGTTCTTTTGTACCTAATATGACTTTTTTGTCTGGTTGCTTTTTTTCTTTAAATTAAAAAAAGTTTTTTTTCCTTGGGTACATAGGTATATATATTTATGGGGTATGTCTGGTTGCTTTTAAGATTTTATCACTGTTTTTGAGCAAATTATGATGTGTTTTGATGTAGTTCATGTTTTTTGTATATGGGTTTTATTGAGCTGCTTGAATCTGCAGATTTATAATTTTTATCAAATTTGGACATTTTAAGGTTATTACGTCTTCAAATTTTTTTGGTCTCTTATTCCCTTTGGAGACTGCTATTACATGTGCCTCTTGCTGCTTGAAGTTGTTCCACAGCTGACTGACGCTTTGTTCATTTAAATTCTTCAGGCTGGGCGTGGTGGCTCACGCCTGTAATCCCAGCACTTTGGGAGGCCGAGGAGGGCAGATCACAAGGTCAGGAGATTGAGACCATCCTGGCTAACACGGTGAAACCCCGTCTCTACTAAAAGTTCAAAAAATTAGCTGGGCAGGGTGGCGGGCGCCTGTAGTCCCAGCTACTCGGGAGGCTGAAGCAGGAGAATGGCATGAACCCAAGAGGCAGAGCTTGCAGTGAGCTGAGATCACGCCACTGAACTCCAGCCTGGGCAACAGTGCAAGACTCTGTCTCAAAAAAAAAAAAAAATAAATAAAATAAAATTCTTTGGCCAGGCGCGGTGGCACACATCTATAATCCCACACTTTGGGAGACCGAGGTGGGTGGATCACCTGAGGTCAGAGGTTTGACACCAGCCTGACCAACTGAAAACCCGTCTCTACTAAATACAAAAAATTAGCTGGGTATGGTGGGTCATGCCTGTAATCCCAGCTACTTGGGAGGCTGAGGCAGGAGAATCGCTTGAACCCTGGAGGTGGAGGTTGCAGTGAGCCAAGATCACGCCATTGTACTCCCACCCGGGCAACAAGAGCTAAACTCCATGTGAAAAAAAAAAAAAGGCCAGGCACGGTGGCTCATGCCTGTATTCCCAGCACTTTGGGAAGCTGAGGTGGGCAGATCACCTCAGGTCAGGAGTTTGAGACCAGCCTGGCCAACATAGTGAAACCCTGTCTCTACTAAAAATACAAACATTAGCTGGGCGTGGTGGTGCCCACCTGTAATCACAGCTACTTGGGAGGCTAAGGCAGGAGAATTGCTGGAACCTGGGTGGCGGAGATTGCAGTGAGCCAAGATTGTGGCACTGCACACTTAGCCTGGGCAACAGAGCGAGACTCCATCCCAAAAAAAAAAAAAAGAAAGAAAACAGAGTTTTCTTGTTTTTTTTTGTTTTGAGATGGAGTCTCGCTCTGTTGCCCAGGCTGGGAGTGCAATGGCGTGATCTCGGCTCACTGCAACCTCTGCCTGCCAGGTTCTCATGTCTCAGCTTCCCGAGTAGCTGGGATTACAGGTGTGCACCACCCTGCCCGGCTAATATTTGTATTTTTAGTGGAGATGGCATTTTACCAAGTTAACCAGGCTGGTCTCAAACTCCTGACCTCAGGTGATCCTTCCCCCTTGGCCTCCCAAAGTGTTGGGATTACAGGCATGAGCCACCGTGCCTGGCCTTTTTCTCTGTTTTCTTGTGGAGCATTTCTAGGTCTTCAAGTTCACTAATCTTTTAGAACCTGCTATTAATCAGGTCCAGTGTATTTTTCATTTCAGACATTGTAATTTTCATCTCTAGCAGTTAAATTTAGGACTTTTTAGTATTTTTTTTTCGTTTACATGATTCAGTTTCTGCATCCACTTTTAGTATCTTTTATGTCACCACTTTTTGAATATATGAAGTAAAGTTATACAGAGTACTGTTTTTTTTTTTTTTTTTTTTTTTTGAGACAGAGTCTTGCTCTCTAACCCAGGCTGGAGTGCAGTAGTGCCATCTCGGCTCGCTGCAACCTCTGCCTTCCGGGTTCAAGCGATTCTCCTGCCTCAGCCTCCCGAGTAGCTGGGAGTACAGGCATGTGCCATCATACCCGGCTATTTTTTGTATTTTTAGTAGAGATGGGTTTCACCATGTTAGCCAGGCTAGTCTTGAACTCCTGGCCATAGGCAATCCACCTACCTCAGCCTCCCAAAGTGCTGGGATTACAGGTGTGAGCCACCATGCCCAGTCCTGAATATTGTTTTAAAGTTGTTTTTGGCCAGGCCAGCTACAAAAATTAGCTGGGCGTGGTGGTGGGCTTCTGTAGTCCCAGCTACTCGAGAGGCTGAGGAAAGAGAATTGCTTGAACCCGGGAGGCAGAGGTTGTGGTGAGCTGATAATCGCTCCACTGCACTTCAGTCTGGGCGACAGAGCAAGACTGTCTCAAAAAAAAAAAGTTGTTTTCTGTTAATTTTAATATCTGTGTTCTGAGTCAGTTTTGATTGATTTTTCCCTTCATTTGGGTTATATTTTTCTGCTTCTTGTATGTCTGCAAGTTTTTGATAGGATGTAGGCTTGTGGATTTTCCCTTGTTGGGTGCTGGTTATTTTTGCATTCCTATAAAATATCTAGCTGTATTCTGAGAGGTAGTTAAGTAATTTGGAAACTTGTTTTTTTCTGTTCTTGCTGTTTAGATTTGTTAAATGGAACCAGAGAGTGTTGGTAGTTATTCCTCATTACTGAGGCAAGACTCTGAGTACTTTTCCTAATTCCGCTTGAATTATGAGGTTTTTGTAGTCTGGCTGGAGGGAACAGGCATTATTCCTGAACTTGTGTGAGCACTGGAGATGGTTCACTCTCAGTCTTCAGTGGCTCCCTGTTCAGCCTCAGGCAGTTTTCCTTATACACATGCACTGATCAGTAGTTAGCTGAACACTTGTTGGGGAACCCTGTGCAGATCCCTGGGGTTCTTTATCTCTGTAACTTTTTCCTCTTAGGTACTTTGTGAATTCTAGTAGCTTTGGTCTCCCTGACTCTCCTGCTTTGTCTCTTCAACTCAGGGTTGTCTGGTTCTGCTTCGGTTCCCCCTCCCTGTGCCTTGACCAGTGAGCTGGGGCAATCCTGGACCTTACCTCATCTGTTTCTCTTCCTTCGGGGATCATTATTCTTCACTACTTAATGTCCAGTGCCTGGTAGATTGTTGTTTCATAAGTTTTGTCTGTTCCGTTTTGTCTTCAGGTGGGAGGGTACATTCTGTCTCTCTTACTCCGTTTTGACTGGAAGTGGAAGGTCCAACCTTTTCATTTTAGAGATGCTGTGCTAAAAAGACCCAGTGAAGTTGAGCTAGTTACTGTTAGTATTGGCATTCTAAGGTTCTATGACTTTAAATTCAGTGTTAGTTTTTTGTCTCATGCCTTCTTTCTACATTTTTTGTAACGTGTGGTAGATGTTAATAATTTTTTTTTTGGAGACAGGGTCTTGCTCTGTCACCCAGGCTGGAGTGCAGTGGTGGGATCTCTGTTCACTGCAACCTCCACCTCCCAGGTTCAAGTGATTCTCATGCCTCAGTCTCCTGAGTTGTTGGGACTACAGGTGCGCTCCACCACACCTGGCTGATTTTTGTATTTTTGTAGAGATGGGGTCTCACCATGTTGGCTAGGCTGGTCTCGAACTCCTGACCTCAGGCAATATGCCTGCTTTGGCCTCCCAAAATGCTGAGATAACAGGTGTGAGCCACGGTGCCCAGCCTTATAATTTGTTTTTTTTTTTTTTTGAGACGGAGTCTCGCTCTGTCGCCCAGGCTGGAGTGCAGTGGCGGGATCTCAGCTCACTGCAAGCTCCGCCTCCCGGGTTTACACCATTCTCCTGCCTCAGCCTCCCGAGTAGCTGGGACTACAGGCGCCCGCCACCTCGCCCGGCTAGTTTTTTGTATTTTTTAGTAGAGGCGGGGTTTCACCGTGTTAGCCAGGATGGTCTCGATCTCCTGACCTCGTGATCCGCCCGTCTCGGCCTCCCAAAGTGCTGGGATTACAGGCTTGAGCCACCGCGCCCGGCCCAGATTTCCTAAACTATTAAGAAGAATTGCCGGGCGCGGTGGCTCAAGCCTGTAATCCCAGCACTTTAGGAGGCCGAGACGGGCGGATCACGAGGTCACGAGATCGAGACCATCCTGGCTAACACGGTGAAACCCCGTCTCTACTAAAAAATACAAAAAACTAGCCGGGCGAGGTGGCGGGCGCCTGTAGTCCCAGCTACTCGGGAGGCTGAGGCAGGAGAATGGCGTAAACCCGGGAGGCGGAGCTTGCAGTGAGCTGAGATCCCGTCACTGCACTCCAGCCTGGGCGACAGAGCGAGACTCCGTCTCAAAAAAAAAAAAAATAGTTTAGGAAATCTGTGTAATATTAGTAGTGAGGAAGCTTTGTTTTTAGTTACATGACTTTTATAGCTCTTACATTTTTTTATCCTGTTGAATTATCACTTTTGTAAAGCTCCATGCTTTTCATTGTCATCTGGGTTTCCTGCCTTAAAAAAATTAGTGGCTGGGCACAGTGGCTCATGCCTGTAATCCCAGCACTTAGGGAGGCCGAGGCATGCCGATCATGAGGTCAGGAGTTGGAGACCAGCCTGGCCAACTTGGTGAAACCCCATCTCTACTAAAAATACAAAAATTTAGCCGGGTGT
This sequence comes from Trachypithecus francoisi, assembly GCF_009764315.1. Lineage (NCBI taxonomy): Eukaryota > Metazoa > Chordata > Mammalia > Primates > Cercopithecidae > Trachypithecus > Trachypithecus francoisi. Next base: position 10,586,494 of record NW_022681473.1, read on the forward strand.
GGTGGTGTGCGCCTGTAATCCCAGCTACTCAGGAGGCTGAGGCAGGAGAATCTCTTGAACCTGGGAGATGGAGGTTGCAGTGAGCCAAGGTCGCGCCATTGCACTCCAGCCTAGGTGACAAGAGTAAAACCCTGTCTCAAAAAAACCCCCCCCAAAAAAATAGACTGGGTGCAGTGGCTCACGCCTGTAATCCGAGCACTTTGGGAGGCCGAGGCGGGCGGATCATCTGAGGTCAGGAGTTTGAGACAAGCCTGACCAACATGGTGAAACCCTGTCTCTACTAAAAATACAAAAATTAGCCGGGCATGGTGGCTCATGGCTGTAATCCCAGCTACTCGGGAGGCTGAGGCGGGAGAATCGCTTGAACCTGGGAGGTGGAGGTTGCAGTGAGCCAAGATCCTGCTGTTGCACTCCAGCTTGGGCGACAGAGTGAAACTCTGTCTCAAAAAAAAAAAATTGTATATTTATTTTGTTTGTTTTAGGTTTTCAGGAAAATTAATTGGAAAATGCCCAGTTCCCACACCCTCCTTCAGTTTGCTCTGTTGATTATATCTTATAATAATGTGGTACATTTGTTACAATTAATATTTGAACCAATATATTGTCATTAGCTAAAGCTCATACATAGTTTACTTTAGGGCTCACTTATTGTGTTGTACACTGGATTTTGACAAGTGTATAGTGATATGTGTCCACTATTACTGTATCATACAGAACAGTCATACTGCTCTAAACATTCTCTGTGCTGTACCTGTCTGTTCCTCTCTTCTTACCTCCCCACAAACTCCTCCACTGATCTTTTTACTATCTCCATAGTTTTACCTCTACCGGAATGTCGTATAGTTAGAATCATACAACATACAGCCTTTTCAGATTGGCCTCTTTCACTTAGCAATGTGATTTTAAGATTTCTGCAACTCTTTTGTATCTTGATAGTTCTTTTTATTGCTGAATAGTATTCTGCATTATGAATGCACCAGTTTGTTCATCCATTTGCCTGTTGAAGGGACATCTTGGTTGCTTTCAAATTTTGACAATTAAAAATAAAGCTCCTGGCCGGGCGCAGTGGCTCAAGCCTGTAATCCCAGCACTTTGGGAGGCCGAGACGGGTGGATCACGAGGTCAGGAGATCAAGACCATCCTGGCTAACACGGTGAAACCCCGCCTCTACTAAAAAATACAAAAATCTAGCCGGGCGAGGTGGCGGGCGCCTGTAGTCCCAGCTACTCGGGAGGCTGAGGCAGGAGAATGGCGTAAACCCGGGAGGCGGAGCTTGCAGTGAGCTGAGATCCGGCCACTGCGCTCCAGCCTGTGCAGCCTGGGCAACAGAGCGAGACTCCGTCTCAAAAAAAAAAAACACAAAAAAACAACAACAACAACAAAAAAATAAAGCTCCTGTAAATACTCGTGTGTTGGTTTTTATTGAGACAAAAGTTTTCAGCTCCTTTGAGTATATACCAAAGAGTTTTTTTTTTTTTTTTTTTTTGAGACAAAATCTCGCTCTGTCACCCAGGCTGGAGTGCAGCAGTATGGTCTTGGCTCACTGCAACCTCTGCCTCCTGGCTTCAAGCGATTCTCCTGCCTCAGCCTCCTGAGTAGCTGGGACTACAGGTGTGCACCACCACGCCCGTATAATTTTTTTTTTTTCATTTTGTATTTTTAGTAGAGACAGGGTTTTGCCATGTTAGCCAGGCTGATCTCGAACTCTGGACCTCAGGTGATCCACCTGCCTTGGCCTCCCAAAGTACTGGGATTACAGGTGTGAGCCACTGTGCCTGTCCTGATTTTTGTATTTTTGGTAGAGACAGGATTTCACTGTGTTGGCCAGGCTGGTCTGGAACTCCTGGCCTCAAGTGATCCACCAGACTTGGCCTCCCTCCCAAAGGGCTGGGATTACAGGCATGAGCCATTGCACCCGACCTAATTTTTTAAATTTTGTGTAGAGACAGGGTCTCACTATGTTGCCCAGGCTAGTATTGAACTCCTGGGCTCAAGTGATGCTGCCGCCATGGCCTCCTACGTGTTGTTATTATAGGTGCGAGCCACTGCAGCTGGCCAAGGTGAGTATTTTTTAGTTTCTTTTTCAACAACAAAAATCATCCAAATGCCTGGCTGGGTAATGAGCTAATTGCTTTCAACTTTTGACTGTTTCAATTGGTGGGGCAATTTTTGCCTTCCATATTGCTCTGTATTCCTCTGGATAATCTTCAGGAGAGTGCTGTAGTCAAAGCAAAGTACCTAAATAGTTTTTTTTTTTTTTTGAGACGGAGTCTCGCCCTGTGCCCAGGCTGGAGTGCAGTGGCCAGATCTCAGCTCACTGCAAGCTCCGCCTCCCGGGTTTATGCCATCTCCTGCCTCAGCCTCCCAAGTAGCTGGGACTACAGGCGCCCGCCACCTCGCCCGGCTAGTTTTTTTTTTTTTTTTTTTGTATTTTTAGTAGAGACAGGGTTTTGCCATGTTAGCCAGGCTGATCTCGAACTCTGGACCTCAGGTGATCCACCTGCCTTGGCCTCCCAAAGTACTGGGATTACAGGTGTGAGCCACTGTGCCTGTCCTGATTTTTGTATTTTTGGTAGAGACAGGATTTCACTGTGTTGGCCAGGCTGGTCTGGAACTCCTGGCCTCAAGTGATCCACCAGACTTGGCCTCCCTCCCAAAGGGCTGGGATTACAGGCATGAGCCATTGCACCCGACCTAATTTTTTAAATTTTGTGTAGAGACAGGGTCTCACTATGTTGCCCAGGCTAGTATTGAACTCCTGGCTCAAGTGATGCTGCCGCCATGGCCTCCTACGTGTTGTTATTATAGGTGCGAGCCACTGCAGCTGGCCAAGGTGAGTATTTTTTAGTTTCTTTTTCAACAACAAAAATCATCCAAATGCCTGGCTGGGTAATGAGCTAATTGCTTTCAACTTTTGACTGTTTCAATTGGTGGGGCAATTTTTGCCTTCCATATTGCTCTGTATTCCTCTGGATAATCTTCAGGAGAGTGCTGTAGTCAAAGCAAAGTACCTAAATAGTTTTTTTTTTTTTTGAGACGGAGTCTCGCCCTGTGCCCAGGCTGGAGTGCAGTGGCCAGATCTCAGCTCACTGCAAGCTCCGCCTCCCGGGTTTATGCCATTCTCCTGCCTCAGCCTCCCAAGTAGCTGGGACTACAGGCGCCCGCCACCTCGCCCGGCTAGTTTTTTTTTTTTTTTTTTTTTGTATTTTTAGTAGAGAGGGGGTTTCACCATGTTAGCCAGGAGGGTCTCGATCTCCTGACCTCGTGATCCGCCCGTCTCGGCCTCCCAAAGTGCTGGGATTACAGGCTTGAGCCACCGCGCCCGGCCGTACCTAAATAGTTGTACAGAACCTACAAGCGGGTGCTTAAGGGTCACGTAAATATTACCTGTACTTTTCCATTTCTCCTTTACATTTTCCTCCTTCTTAGTTTAATCTCTTTTGTTTGTATTTTCCTTTTTTTTAGGTTGCAGTTGTTCTGATGGATACCCAGGGGGCATTTGACAGCCAGTCAACTGTGAAAGACTGTGCTACCATCTTCGCTCTAAGCACTATGACTAGTTCTGTTCAGGTAAAAACCACTTGACTCAGAGAAAAGCTTGCAAAGGAAATAAGATAAAGGGAGGAAATACAGTTTTGATTATTCTGTTAACAGAATTTCTGTGATGATATGTAAATATTTTTAAACTGTAGATTCAGTTAAACTCTTAAAAGTTTGAGAAGAAGCCAAAGAATTTTTCCTCTTTGGTCATAATTATATATAATGTGTTCCAAGAAAAGTCCAAAAAATGGAAATTTATATCTATTACATCATATAGGAAGTATAGATTTGATAAGAACTTAGGAAAACTATATTTTAAACTGTAAAGGAAGAATTTTTGATTTCAACCTTATGTGCATAGTTTTCCAAAAGACAGATCATATTACTGTTTGAACAGGCCTCATGTTCTTATATGCAAGTCTTTTAATTGTTCAAAGCTTCTGTCAGCCCTTTAGGCTTATTTGGGATTTGTTTGAAGTAAGCCAGAATACTATCAATCTGGATTTTTGTTTTCTAGATTTATAATTTATCCCAGAACATTCAAGAAGATGATCTTCAACAGCTGCAGGTATATGTTTCTCATAACAATTTTAACAACATATTATTTAAAAGTTTAAAGATTAAGAAAAATTTTACGACTGAGTAGTTTTTAGCAAAAGATTGAAATGTAGAGGAAGGTTTTTGGTTCATAGTAATTCTATACTATGTATATCCATTGGTGGGGTGGAGCAGGGGCAGTTCGGGAAGGCCTTAATGATTTGAGCAGAGAATGAAAGAAAGTGGGCAAGTGAGTCCTTCAGATCCATTTGGGTGGAAAACTGTTACAGCAGAGGAGCAGCTGCTGGAAGACAGACCCTGCGGGGAGTGTGCTTGGCAAGATCAAGGAATGGCAAGGAGGCCCGTGGGTAGGATTGGAGAGTGTGACAGGAAGGGGCTAAGTGATGAAGTCAGAGAGGCAGTGAGGTCCCACTCATGCCGGGTCTTTTCTCTGGGGAAGGTGGGAGCCATGGGAGGGTCATCAGCAATGATGTTATCTGACATGTTGTAAAGGGATCATTCTGGCTGCGATGTTCAGAGTAGATTTTTTTTTTGAGACGAAGTCTTGCTCTTGTCCCCAGGCTGGAGTGCAATGGTGCAGTCTTGGCTCACTGCAAGCTGGGGTTACAGACAGGTGTGTGCCACCACAGTCAGGCTGGTCTCAAACTGTTGACCTCGTGATCCGCCAGCCTCGGTCTCCCAAAGTGCTGGGATTACAGGCGTGAGCCACCGCGCCTGGCCTATTTTTTTCTCCTTTTTTATAGCAGCAGTTCTTATCTGTTTTTCCCACAAAATGCTCTTTCATGAGTATTTGAAATTGCATCCAGGGTTGGATGCAATTCCTGGTATATTGCTCTAATGCTACTTCTCCCACTGACATTCAAGAAAGCATCAGAATGTGAGTGAGTAAGGGTGTCATTATTATAGGGATTACCTTGAATTAGTTCTATTTTATATTTATTTAAAAAAACAAGGAAATTTCCTCCTAAACCTCGGTCCTTAATGTTGCTTATGGCAATTGCCTGTACTTCATAATTGGTAGTTCTATACCAGTGCCATGGCTCAGTGGTTGAGAGCTGTTGCTCTGTAAAACTTCCATCACAACTTGAGTTGGTCACCCTTTCACCTGAAATTTATTCCTTTCTAAGCTCCTTCCTTTCAACCATTTTTCGAATGCTTACCTTGTATGAGGTAGAGGGCCAAGTGCTATAGATGCAAGGTCAAATTCACGGGTACCAGGTGCTAGGACTTTAGCATGTTTTTCTTAAAGACACAATTCAACCCATAAGAGGTAGTAAGTAGATTATGATGCAGTTATGTAATTCACCTTGTTTCACATGACAAGGCTGTTGGTGGACTCAACAACTGTGTAATATAAATGTTACAGAGGAGAAAATAATATGTTTATGTGCCTGGAAATCCATAAGAATCAACTAGAAAATTATTTGGAGCTTAAAAAATAATTAAGGTCTCCATCACAAAATACAGATACAAAATCATTAGGTTTTCCTCTCTACTAACAATAACCAATTAAAAAATATAATGGAAAAAATTGACTATAGCAACAAAATAATGAAAACAGAATAAACTTAAAATTAAGATCTATATGGCGCACTTGAGAATTGTATGAGGCATATAAAATATTTAACATGCAGAAATATGCCTTGTTTCTTCTATATGGGGATGATAATAGCCAACATATATTTATTGCTTTTACTCTGTACTATTACAGACACTGCAGTGTGTTATAAACATCTCATTTTAGACTGAGAATTATAAAATTGTCAGTTCTTCCCCACTAAACAAAATCATAAAGGCGTTATTTTGGGAACTTGACAGAATTGTTGTGAAATTCATTTGGAAAGTTGAATTGTATAACAGCCAAGAAAATTACAGGGGAAATATGAGATAATTGACTTAGTACATATTATAAATCTGTAATTACAAGAACATGGCATTGGTTCAGGAAAAAATAGATCAATGCACTATACTTATGATATGCTACATTTTCATGTATTTTATTCTACTTAAGAATATATACACATATACCATAAAGGATAGATCAGTCAATAAATGGTATTAGGACAGTTGGCTATGTATTTAGATAAATTAGAAATTATATTCCTCTTTGGAATGCTGAGGCAGGCTGATCACCTGAGTTTGGGTGTTGGAGACCAGCTTGGCCAACATGGTGAAACCCTGTCTCTACTAAAAGTACCAAAAAAAAAAAAAAAAAAATTAGCTGGGCGTGGTGGTGCAAGCCTGTAATCCCAGCTACTTGGGAGGCTGAGGCCTGAGAATCACTTGAACCTGGGAGGCAAATGTTGAAGTGAGCCGAGAGTACGCCACTGCACTCCAGTCTGGGTGACAGAGTGAGACTCTGTCTCAAAAAAAAAAAAAAAAAAAAAAGAAAAGAAAATTATATTTCTACCTTGTACTATATACAAAAATTCCAGATAGACCAGATAGATTAAATATTTTGATTTAAAGAAAGAAGTCACAGCAGGGTGTGGTGGCTCATGCCTGTAATCCCAGCACTTTGGGAGGCTGAGGCGGGTTAATCATGAGGTCAGGAGTTCGAGACCAGCCTGGCAAACATGGAGAAATCCCATCTCTACTAAAAATACAAAAATTAGCTGGGTGTTGATGTTCATGAAGAACCTTCTGATTAAACACATTAATATTTCTTCAGTGAAATACATGACCAATAAAATGGGGGTAAATAAGCCTATAAAAAACTTCGTGTCAGTTGAAGGCAGGTTTTTCTTCCAAATAAGTTTCCCACCTAACTTGGATTTTTAGTACTTTTTTTTTTTTTGAGATGGAATCTCCCTCAGTTGCCCAGGCTGGAGTGCAGTGGTACAATCTTGGCTCACTGTAACCTCTGCCTCCCAAGTTCAAGCGCTTCTGCTGCCTTAGCCTCCCGAGTAGCTGGGACTGCAGGTGTGTGCCACCACGCCTGGCTAATTTTTTTGTACTTTTAGTAGAGACAGGGTTTCACTATGTTGGTCAGACTGACCTTGAACCCCTAACCTGAAATGATCCACCTGCCTTATCCTCTCAAAGTACCAGGATTACAGGTGTGAGCCACATGCCTGGCCTTTTTATTTTTTTGCTTTTTTTTTTAGAGACAGCATCTCACTCTGCTGCCTAGGCTGGAGTGCAGTGGTGTGATCTTGGCTCACTGCAGCCTCCACCTCCTGGGCTCAAGCGATTCTCCTTCCTCAGCCTCCTGAGAAGCTGGGATTACAGGCATGTCCCACCATGCCCAGTTAATTTTTGTATTTTTAGTAGGGTTTCGCCATGTTGGCGAGGCTAGTCTCGAACTCCTGACCTCGAGTAATCCGCCCGCCTTGGCCTCCCGAAGTGCTGGGATTACAGGCGTGAATCACAGCGGCCAGACCTGCCGAGAGGCTTTTCTCAAATATCTAACTGGTGGTCCTTGACTACCTATTTAAGAGAGAGCCACTAACAATCCAACTGGGAGCTTCGATAAGAGGATAGGCCTTAGGTACTGGTTTGGATCACAATGAGGTAGGTGGTTGAGCAAGGTTATCTAGCTATTTTGTTGCCAACTCCTAAATATCTGTTTTTTGCAGATATTTATTCTTGGGTTGTCAGTTTCCCTGGAGAAAATTTCTTTAAATTCCTCCCTTGGTGGGTAGAAGCTTGTTGTGGCAACCAGTAGGGTGAGAGGGCTAAGGAGTCCCACTGCTCACTATGTGGACTTTGATTTAAGTACCTGTTTCCAGGAAGGTAGGAGAGTTACTCCTAACCTCAGCTGAGTATGGTATTTAAGTCTAGATTTTTTTGTTGTTGTTGATTTATCTTCTCCAAATAGTACACTTCCCATCTTCTATGGAGGCAGGAAAAATATGGGGGTTAGAGAGGGGTATCTGGGAATGTAGATACTTTCTCCTAAGACTCACATATTTCCTAGTTTTCAGCCGCGCTCCTACACCTCCTCCTGTAAGGTAACTGCATGCTTATAATTTCTGGGCATTTCAGGGATTCTACTGAGATAATTTGCTTCTTCCTTGTTGGCCCCTGTCTCTTCCAGATTTCTTAGCAGAACAGAGAAAGCCAAAACTTGAGACAGTTCTCATTTGTCTATTTTCCATCCAGAATGTTTTTGACAGGTCTTTTCGGCTGACTGCTTTGTCCTATTTATTTACTTTTTTTTTTTTTTTTTTGAGACGGAGTCTCGCTCTGTCACCCAAGCTGGAGTGCAGTGGCCGGATCTCAGCTTACTGCAAGCTCTGCCTCCCAGGTTTATGCCATTCTCCTGCCTCAGCCTCCCGAGTAGCTGGGACTACAGGCGCCCGCCACCTCGCCCGGCTAGTTTTTTTTGTATTTTTTAGTAGAGACGGGGTTTCACTGTGTTAGCCAGGATGGTCTCGATCTCCTGACCTCGTGATCCACCCGTCTCGGCCTCCCAAAGTGCTGGGATTACAGGCTTGAGCCACCGCGCCCGGCCATTGACTTTTAAACTTTGTTTTGTTATGATTTTAGTGAGGCTTCTTGAAGAAATAGAGGTAAATATACATGTAAACCTTAACCTTAAAGAATTTAGTCATTTGAATGGTATAAATATTAGACCTAATACTTTTCTTGCTGCTGGAAATCCAGTAGTGCACAAAACAGAGAAATATTCCTGCCCTCATGGAGTTTAAATGCTAGTAGAAAGACAGATGCAAATCAAGACAAGAAGAGGTATAGTACATTAGATAATGATAAATGTTAAGAAAAAAATTTTTAAGGCCGGGCGTGGTGGCTCACGCCTGTAATCCCAGCACTTTGAGAGGCCAAGGCGGGTGGATCACCTGGGGTCAGGAGTTCGAGACCAGCCTGACAAGCATGGAGAAACCCCTTCTCCACTAAAAATACAAAATTAGCTGGGCGTGGTGGCACATGCCTGTAATCCCAGCTGCTCAGGAGGCTGAGTCAGGAGAATAGCTTGAACCCGGGAGGCGGAAGTTGGCGGTGAGCCACGCGCCATCACCCTCCAGCCTGGGCAACAAGAGCACAGACCACAACTCTGTCTCAAAAAAAAAAAAAAAATGTTTTTTAAAGACACGAAGTAGGAAATATTATTGGCAAACTTGTAATCTTTTTAGGTAGATGGCCATGGAAGGCGTCACTGAGAAGGAGCCATTTGAAAGACCTTAAGAAGTGAGGGAGCAGATCATGAGGATATTTGGGAGAAGAACTTACAGTTAGTGGGAGGAGCCAGTATGAAGGTCCTAAGGCAGCAGTGTGCCCTGTATGTTTGAAGAACAGGAAGGAGGGCCAGTGTGGCAGCATCACACTGTAAGGACTGGCTTTAATACTGAATGAAGTTGCAGGGTTTTGATCAAAGCCATGATATGATCTGACTAACCATATTATAACAGAGTCAATGTGGTTGCTGTATTGAGAATAGCCCATAGGGAGTCACGAGCTGAGGCAGTTAGGAGGCTATTGCAGTATTCCAAGCCACATGGAAATAGTGAGTGGCTGGATTCTGGATTTGCTGATGAATTGGGATGTGGGATGTGAGCAGGGAATAACCAAGATGATTTTAAGGTTCATGACTCCTGTGGGCTTTTGAAACTGTAGAACCCTGGTATCAATATAAATATAATGAATACTTTACTAAAAAAAGCCATAGAACTATTTTACATAATTTTGCTTTACAAACCATAATGCTTCTTTTTTAAAGCTCTTCACAGAATACGGTCGTCTGGCAATGGATGAAATTTTCCAAAAGCCTTTCCAGGTTAGAATATTTATTTTAAATATAATTCATATATTTGTTTTTGTTCATAGATCAGCAAACTACAGCTCATAGGCCAAATCTAGCCTGCCACCTGTTTTTATGACTGTGAGCTAAGAATGGTTTTTACATTTTTAAATGGTTGAAAAAAATGAGCAATACTATTTTATGACATGGAAATTATCTGAAATTCAAATGTCAGTGTCTATAGATAAAATTTTAGTGGAACACAGCCATGCTCATTTGTCTTTGTACTGTCTGTGACTGCTTTCCTGCTACAATGGCAGAGTTGAGTAATTACTTAAAAAATAAACTCTCTGGGTTGGGCATTTTGGCTTACGCCTGTAATCCCAGCACTTTGAGAGGCCAAGGCAGGCAGATCACCTAAGGTCAAGAGTTTGAGACCAACTTGGCCAACATGGAATCTGTCTCTACTAAAAATACAAAAATTAGCTGGCGTGGTGGCGGGTGCCTGTAATCTCAGCTACTCAGGAGGCTAAGGCAGGAGAGTTGCTTGAGCCTGGTAGGCCCAACCTCTTAAAAAAAAAAAGAAAGAAAAAAAAGTAAATCCTTCAGTACATATCTTTACCCCCTTTTTAGAAGCTGGCATTATGCAAAGACGTATTGCAGTTGTTCTCTTGAAAATGTGTTTATGCGTGTTAAAATATGTTCTGCTCGTTCCTTAAATAGACACTGATGTTTTTGGTTAGAGATTGGAGTTTCCCTTATGAATACAGCTACGGACTCCAAGGAGGAATGGCATTTTTGGATAAGCGTTTACAGGTAAGTGGGACTATAATCTTCTGAGGAATTATCTCAAAGTGGTGATAGCTTTCTCATTTGCCTTTGGCTATTGTGTTTAAAGCAATTATTGAAAATGATATTCAATACATTAACTATATATGAATCTTAATGCAAGCTAATATTTATTCCTGATAAGATTAAAGAACCTGTATATACAATGCACAGGAACTGTAGAAGAAAACTCTGGGCCAGTGCCCAAGCTTTGATTATAATTTCCGTTTTACATTTTAAACCAAGTTCTATATGTGTCTTTAGAAGTCACACTCAGAATCTTAGTTATGTTATTCTTATTTAAAATTTTTACTTATTTTGGGATAAACAGGCCTAAGCTGTTCCCCCAAACCAAAACACAGGAATCCTTTGTCTGTCACTACTAATTGGTTAGATCCTCCTTCATCCACACAAACTATCCCTTATGTAATACTCTTTTTAAAGAAATTCTTCCGCACCTGATTTGTTAGCTATAGGAGTCAAGCCATGGGTAATCAGATTTGTGTGTTTATTGTTTCTTAGGGTTCTGAGTTTTCTCATTTGGCCACTATGATCCATCAGAGTGGAGGAGTCTTCTTACCTTTATCCTTATACTAGTTGTCCCTAGTAAAGAAAACCAAAGGACTTTTGGTTGGTAAATTGTTGGTCTTCATTGGCAGGTGAAGGAACATCAACATGAAGAAATTCAGAATGTTCGAAATCACATTCACTCATGTTTCTCGGATGTCACCTGCTTTCTCTTACCACATCCAGGACTCCAGGTGGCCACAAGCCCTGACTTTGACGGGAAATTAAAAGGTGTGTTCCAAGTGTTACTTTAAATATGTGATTTGATCTTTGGAATTAAAAATAATGAATCACTTACAAATCAAGTGAATGCTTAAGAAAAATGGTGTGCTGTCTTAGAGTAGTATTTAAAGTCTAGTTCAGATTTTGCTCCTGACTTAATGCACCCATCAGAATTAGTTTGCCTTGACTTCTCCACCTGTAATGGTGGTGTTCATATCCATTAGTAGTCTTTCTAAGAGACTCGTTATGGTTCTTAGTTTATAAGAGATACAAATACTAAATAAAGGAAGACTAAACATTAGTCAGCTAATATTAAGTAAAATTAACTTCCCAAGGGAAGGCAGCATGATGCATGGCAGAGCCATTATTTTCATCTTATTTGTGATTATAGCAAAACCTGATGCTGGGTCATGTGCTAATGTCAGGAAGTGCTAACTAAGTGGTAGGTGAGAGGAATTGTAGTTGGGACTCTTGGGCTCCATTATCTTATTTTTGTTCCTTTTTCATTAAGGCCTTGAGTCATTAAATGGCTGGCCCTTGATTTACACATGTGTTAAACTGAGCACTTGTTAAGCTTATCCGAGTCTCTCAGATTGCTGGTAATGTTTGCAACACTATGCTAGGTAGTTTGATACTCATGCTCCCAGTAATTCCATGAAGTTGATGTAATTTCCTTTATCTTATACATGAGGAAAATGGCAAAAATAGTTAAGGAAAAGGAGGAAAGTTAAGTAACTTGCTCAAATTGCTCTGCTAGTAAGTAAGTGGTGAGGCGCAGATCTGCATCCAAGTTCTTGTTGCTCCAAACCCATACTGGGCTAAAATAGGGGTTCTTCTGTTATATGGAGGAAATCATTTAGAGGATATGTACTGTTTAGTTACTACTAAAAGGTTTTGAAGTGAATGGTTTTCATAGCCTTATATTAAATATAAAGTGCATCATTTTCAACCTATTTGATTTAGTTGATCCAAGAAAATGAATGTTCAGCTCAAGATTTTCATTCCAGCTGGTCTTAATATTGCAAAGAAACTGAGTTAAAGAGACTTAACCTTTACCTTTTATTTGTCACTTCTCTGATATTTTTACATGGTTGGCAGCTTTCCTGAGGAGGAGACTTCCCTGGCCTGTTTCATGGCAATTGAAAGATCTAAGATTATTGCTTTGGGAGAGAAATCTGCTTGGCAAGCACTGGACCTAGAATCTTTTACCTGAAAAGCAGTTTCAAGGGAGTTTTCAGAGCTGAGTAGGGAGAGAAAGTTGAGTGTGTGTGTGTGTATCTAGGTAATATATTGTTTAGGATTATAATGTTCCATTATTAGTTGTACTTTTACCAACCTGAACTCGAATTTGTTCATCACTGATGGGAATGTGTCCAGTGGAATTCTTAAATGGAGGTGTTAGGAGAGGGTGAATTAGAGTGACTCCTAGTGATTATCCAGTATAAACACACACAAATGGCATTCTTCCATAGTTTCAGTTTTAATATTCCAATGCATTGCTTTAAAGTTTGTTTTCATTTTTATCATGTTATTCAGGGAGTAGGCAGAGTTTTTTATAAGTTCAGTAATCCTGGCTTTTTTAGCATCACTATGCCTGGCTAATTTTTTTATTTTTTGTAGAGATAGGGTCTCCCTATGTTGCCCAGGCTGGTCTCGAACTCCTGACCTCAAGTGATCCTCCCACCTCCCACTTCAACTTCTTAAAGTGTTGGGATTACTGGCATGAGCCACTGGCATACGCCCAGCCAGTACTTTTTTAAATGGAAAGATTTGAAAAATAAAAATTTGCTTCTTTGCCCAACTTTAAAATGTTAAAAATATGTTAAAAGCCTGCCCTCTGTGTTTATTTAAGGAACTACAATTATTATGAGGATTGTTCATGAAGAATTCTTACTAGCTCTGCAAAGGTTTATGTACATTTTAGATTTGGAATTTTAGGGAACCTCTTAACCGAGATATTGAAAGGTTTTGAGTGAAGAGTAAATTGGATGCTAAATTGCAAGTAGCAGGTGATTTGTATTTGGCAAGTGCTAGCTTGAGAACCACACACATTTTATTGTAGGAGACCTGTTAGTAGGACTAATGTAGTTTTCAGAATTAAAAGATAGACATTATATTTTCTCTAGTATATATTTGTGCAGTTCCATGGTTGAGATTCTGCAGTCCTGTTCCATGTAACTTGGAAAATAGACAACATTAGCCTGAGGTTGTTAGGGCTAATCCATAAAAAGAACTTAAAATGTAATTTTTGTAGAACACTTAAATTTCGTAAGAACTACATTCTGAAACTATTTCTGCAAATGTTCCCCCAGATACTTTAGGAATTATTCCAGTGGTTTTATTTTAGTTTTAAAGATCAACCGCTTATTTAGAGGTAGATGCCTGCCAAACATGATCTTAGTTTTGGTATAACTGATACTGAGCTGCTGTTTCTTGCAGTAATTAGCTAGCATAGCTGCTTAGTTTTTGTTGTTGTTGTTTTTTGTTTGTTTGTTTGTTTTTTGAGACAGAGTCTTGTCTGCACTCTGTTGCCCAGGCTGGAGTGCAATGGTGCAATCTCAGCTCACTGCCACCTCCGCCTCCCGGGCTTAAGCGATTCTTGTGCCACATTCTCCCGAGTAACTGGGATTGCAGGAGTGCACTGCCACACCTGGATAATTTTTGTATTTTTAGTAGAAACGGGATTTCACCATGTTGGCCAGGCTGGTCTTGAACTCCTGGCCTCAAGCAATCTGCCCCCCACTTGGCCTCTCAAGGTGCTGGGATTACAGGTGCGAGCCACCATGCTAGGCCTAGAATAGCTGCTCTTTGAGAATACTTTTCATCAGATGCAGGATGACTGTGTTGTCATCAGAAAGAAAATTGTCATCTTGCTATTTACTGTCACAGGGAGACCTAATACAGTAACTACTGAGTTGTGTAGTTAGAAATTACACAGGAGGGTTTATAGGGCACAGTCTTCTTTGACACCATTGAAGATTGAGATTGTTTCTGTTATGAGACAGTTCTTGTCTATTCTGATTTTAAAACTGTTATTTTGGTGTAGGCTTCATAGAAACATGAGTGGCATATAGGGTCTGTACAGCTTGTTAAAGTGGCAAGTGTAGCATCTGGATCCTGCTACTACTTCTTGTGTGAGGTATTTTTGAAACACTCAGTCTTTCAGTGTGATGGAAATTGAAACCATACAAAAAGGTTTTTTGAATATATAATACATTCACATGTTTAAAATGTTATAAAGGATTAAAAAGTACTCAGTGAAAAGTCTCTCTTCCATTTTTGTAGGCTTTCAGAGTTTCTTTAGTATATGAAAGCAAATGTGAATGTGTACAGAAATGGCCTATTATGTATACTTTTATACTTTTTCACTACAAGGTTATAAAGTACTTTTCCCATGCTTTTCTTGAAATTTTAGTTTCATTTTTCATGTTATAGTCTGTTGGTGGAGTATTGAAGAGTTCTTATTTGATATGGGCTCCTACATGCTTTTTTTTCAGTGTATAGCTGGGAACCCAAGAAGATGTTAGAAGATGATGTAAATCAGCTTTTCTGTATTTTAATTCTCCTATGTCTTTGTAGTTGGACCAGCCAATAATTCTTACCTTGAGGAAAGAGCTCTATTTAATGGCTCTCCTGATCCCTCTGTGGGAACCTTGTAGAAACTGCAGAGAATCTGTCACCTTTCTTGAGTTAGTGGTCTTTTCATTTTGGGGTGGTTCCAAGGGTCTCTGAGGAGATAATAGAAAATAAATATAATGAGGGACAGGGTACTTCTTCTTCTTTTAACATTAAAAATATTAACAAGAATAAATCAAATAGATGACCAGTGATTTCTAATTGATTTAAAGGAGTAGTGTGAGGGCGTGGCAAAGGCCTGAGACAACTTGAGAGGTTGAAAATTGACTTGTTGAAGACCTTGTTATTGAAATTCTTTTTTTTTTTTTTTTTTTTTTCTGAGATGGAGTTTCACTCTGTTGCCCAGGCTGGAGTGCAGTGGTACGATCTTGGCTCACTGCAACCTCTGCCTCCCGGGTTCAAGCTATTCTCTGCCTCAGCCTCCCAAGTAGCTGGGATTACAGGCACCTGCCACCACCTCCGGTTAATTTTTGTATTTTTAGTAGAGACGGGGTTTCACCATCTTGGCCAGACTGGTCTTGAACTCCTGATCCACCTGCCTTGACCTCCCAAAGTGCTGGGATTACAGGCATGAGTCACTGTGCACGGCCATCAAATTATTAAAAAGTGAAATTTCTTGAAAGGCTAGGGAGTAGACCAGATATCCCAGAGTGAAAACCAAGGTAAGGATATTCTGCATATATAGTATTCTATTTTGAACTAGAGAAGATTTTCTACTACAGTGGGGAAGGAAAAAAATGAAGGTACATTGGGACAGAGATCTATCAGCAACTTGATCATAGCCAGAAAGTGTCAAAACATAGTCTCAGACCCTTCTTCTCTCCCACGTTTTTTTTTTTTCTTGAGATGGAGTTTCACTCTTGTTGCCCAGGCTGGAGTGCAATGGTGCAATCTCGGCCCACTGCAACCTCCTCCTCCTGGGTTCAAGTGATTCTCCTGTCTCACCCTCCTGAGTAGCTGGGATTACAGACACCCACCACCATGCCCGGTTAGTTTTTCTATTTTTAGTAGAGACGGGGTTTCACTATGTTGGTCAGGCTGGTCTCCTGACCTTAGGCGATCCACCTGCCTTGGCCTTCCAAAGTGCTGGGATTATTGCGGGAGCCACCAGGCCGGCTTCTCTCCCACTTTCAACAACCAATGTTAAAAGCACTAGACTGGGCCGGGCGCGGTGGCTCAAGCCTGTAATCCCAGCACTTTGGGAGGCCGAGACGGGCGGATCACGAGGTCAGGAGATCGAGACCATCCTGGCTAATACGGTGAAACCCCGTCTCTACTAAAAAATACCAAAAACTAGCCGGGCGACGAGGCGGGCGCCTGTAGTCCCAGCTACTCGGGAGGCTGAGACAGGAGAATGGCGTGAACCCGGGAGGCGGAGCTTGCAGTGAGCTGAGAGCCGGCCACTGCACTCCAGCCTGGGTGGCAGAGCAAGACTCCGTCTCAAAAAAAAAAAAAAAAAAAAAAAAAAAAAAAGCACTAGACTGGGAAGATTGCATTTTATGTTCACTTTGGTTGAATAAGGCTGTTTGGCTTATTTTTTCCTTCTTTGTGGTCCTGTGAACAGATATTGCTGGTGAATTCAAAGAGCAGTTACAGGTACTGATACCATATGTATTAAACCCATCTAAGTTAATGGAAAAGGAGATCAATGGCTCAAAGGTCACCTGTCGGGGACTATTGGAGTATTTTAAGGTAAATATGGATTTTAATTATTAAAATTTTTGATTTTTGGTAAAGCTGATCTAACTTGTAAATCAACTTGAATTTAAATATTTTGAAACTTAAAATTTTCTGGGGGAGATGGTGAAAGGCATTTTCAGAGACCTTGGTGTCCTTCCAGGAGTGGGCCATTGGGTGGCAGTATTGGTCTAAGAACCAAATGGATGTTCTTTGCACTCTCTTAGAGGAGCAATTAGCTGTGACTAAAGGAAGATTGTTCCTCAAGGAAGATGGTGTGAACAGGAGGTGGTTAGGAAGTTGCTGTGAGTAGGAGGAGACGGCACCTAGATGTGACACGACTACCTCAAGGCGGATGGTCACTCTGCCCACAGGTAGTGGTGAGGCCAGCGTGCATGGGGAGCTGGATGGGAATCCTAGCCTCTGTAGGTTTGTGCTGCTTGAGAACATTTTTAGTTAACTAAAAATGCTAACATGCACTCAAAGGTGTGTGGTGTGTTTTTGCTAATTCCTGGTTGTTGATCTAAGTGTTTAGGAAAATGCAGTTGTATGGTCACTTTCTAAAAATTAATTATGAGTAAGATACGACTGAATAACATTTTATAGCAGTTTTTATGTTTATATTTTAAGGCATATATTAAAATTTATCAAGGAGAAGATCTGCCTCACCCCAAGTCCATGCTTCAGGTAAACAATGATTTGACATCCTAAATGCTACCCTTCAATTACCTGAGCTGACCTGTATACAATCAGCAGAGTTCTTCAGGAAGAGAGTGTGCTTTTTCTCCTTTTTCATTATGTTGAGGTCTGTTAATTTTTTTTTAGCACATTTTGCAGTAGTGTGGCCTCCTAGTTCACTTTGCAGTAATGTGACCTTCTGGTTCACTTGTTTGTATTCATGGTTGTACAGTTGAAATGGCTTCTCCTCACTGGGCCTAGTCTTTTCACCAAACACATTTCGGGAAGCACAGTTTATTATACTTGGGTGAAACATACCCACCATGCTAGACAAGCAGTTTCCTGTCATCTGTTGTTTATTTTTTAAATTTTTATATAATTTATAATTTTTTGAGACAGAGTCTCACTCTTGAGAAGGCTGGAGTGCAGTGGCATGATCTTGGCTCACCGCAACCTCTGCCTCCTGGGTTCAAGTGATTCTCATGCCTCAGCCTCCCGAGTAGCTGGGATTATAGGCATATACCACCATGCCTGGCTAATTTTTGTGTTTTTAATAGAGATCGGTTTAGCCATGTTGCCCAGGCTGGTCTCGAACTCCTGGACTCAAGCAATCCGACCGTCTTGGCCTCCGGAAGTGCTGGGATTATAGGGGTGAGCCGCTGTGCCTGGCCATAATTTTTTTAATTAAAAAAAAAAAAAAATAGGGATGTGGTCTTGCTGTGTTGCTCAGGCTGGTCTTAAACTTGGCTCAAGCGATGTGCCTGCCTCAGCCTCCCAAAGTGCTAAGATTATAGGTGTAAGCCACCATGCCTGACCTATTGTTTACTTTAGCGGAACATGTCCTGACATACCTGTTTACTATTCACTAATCAGGTTTTTAATTTGCAACTAGAATATCATTTGGTTAAAACATAATTTTTACTTTCATGTGCTGAACATAAGGGGATTTATTGCCAAGTGTTGATTTCTTTTGTAGCAGAAAATTTTCATAAAGGAGCTAGAGCCTGGGATTGACATTGCAAATAATTTTTTCCTTTTTTTTTTTTTGAGACGGAGTCTCGCTCTTGCTCAGGCTGGAGTGCAGTGGTGCGAGCTGGGCTCACTGCAAGCTCCGCCTCCTGGGTTCATGCCATTCTCCTGCCTCAGCCTCCCAAGTAGCTGGGACTACAGGCGCCCGCCACCATGCCTGGCTAATTTTTTTTGTATTTTTAGTAGAGACGGGGTTTCACAGTGTTAGCCAGGATGATCTCTATCTCCTGACCTTGTGATCCACCCACCTCAGCCTCCCAAAGTGCTGGGATTACAGGCATGAGCCATCGCGCCCGGCACCTCCCCCCTCCTTTTTTTTTTTCTTTTTTAAAATAGAAACAGGATCTAGCTGTGTTGAGCAGGCTGGTGTTGAATTCTTGGGCTCAAGTGATCCTCCCACCTCAGCCTCTCAAAGTGCTGGGATTGCAAGCATGAGCCCTCCCAGCTTTTTCCTTTTTTTTTTTTTTCCTTTTGAGACAGAGTCTTGCTGTATCGCTCAGGCTGGAGTGCGGTGGCGTTATCTCGGCTTACTGCAACCTCTACCTCCTGGGTTCAAGCAGTTCTCCTGCCTCAGCCTCCTGAGTAGCTGGGACTGTAGGCGTGCACCACCATGCTCAGCTAATTTTTTTGTATTTTTAGTAGAGATGGGGTTTCACCATGTTGGCCAGGCTGGTCTTGAACTCCTGACCTTGTGATCTGCCAGCCTTGGCCTCCCAGAGTGCCAAAGTGCTGGGATTACAGGCATGAGCCACCGCACCCAACCTTTCCTTCTTTTTTTTTTTTTTTTTTGACTCACATCTATTTTTTTCAAGTTGAAGCAATGGAGCCAGGTGTGGTGGCTTACGCCTGTAATCCCAGCACTTTGAGAGGCTGAGGTGGGTGGATCACTTGAGCCTGGGTGTTCAAGATCAGCTTGGGCAATATAGGGACACTCTAGCTGTGCAAAACAAAAACTTCAAAAGTTAGCCAAGCGTGGTGGCACGCACTGGCGGGAGGATGGCTTGCATTCAGGAGATGAAGGTTGCCGTGTGCTGAGATCACCAGTGAACTCCAGCCTGGGTGACAGAGTGAGACTCTGTCTCAAAAAAATAAAATTTAAACAATTAAAAAATAAATTAATGCAATGGAAATAGTATTTTCTTTGAATTTTGGATATTTAATTTTTGCTAAAGATTCTTATGTATAAGAATACATATTTCTATGTGTATGAACTTTTACCTTTTTTTGGGTAGAAAATTTGGCAGAGAAAGTGTATTTTATGTCATCAGTTGAACTATATGGAAATCTAGAAAAATAGGAAGAATGGGGATTAGAGAAGATTTTTTATTAGGTTATTTGTGGAGGAATGTTAAAAGAGGAAGGATTTATAGTTCATGTTTTTCTCTCTTAAAAGGCCACTGCTGAAGCCAACAACTTAGCAGCTGCAGCCTCTGCCAAGGATATTTACTATAACAGCATGGAAGAGGTACGTGGGACATGCGCCTTATTCTGAAATATCTGTAACCTGTCTAGGCATTGTTGTGGACTTCAAAAGCCCAACTTGATCCTACTTAATGTATCTTTAAGTGATGAGGCAACAAAGTTATATTCAGGTTGTCCTGGTAACGGGGGCCTTCTAATTATGACCATTTCTTTTTTTGTTTGTTTGTTTTTGTTTTGTTTTGTTTGAATAGCAAATAGTTTATTGGTAAGTATGTGGTTTCAGTGGGAGTAATAAATTCACACGAACAGGAGATAATAATCAAGTCAAAAGAATAAATGCTTCCTAATCATCAGAAAATCTGTGGCCATTAAGGCTGGCACATAAAAATCCAAAATCACTCAGAGGCCAAATAAGAAGATTCGTGCTCTTATTAGTTCACATGGAGTAGGTCCATAGTACCTGGAATCTATAGAATTCTGTAGATTATCACCTTCTGACCAGACATGACCCACTGGGGCATAACTGTGGCTTTTAAGGAAATCTGATGGACTAGAGGTGAGGATTTTTTCTCCTTCCAAACCAGTTACTCTTTTACAAATATTTGATTTTGGATCACTTGGGCTTTTTGCAGTCACTTCTTTGGATACTATAAAAATGTCGACTAAAATTTTCTTCAAAGACAATATCTGAATTTTGAATTGTAGGCTCCACTGATGGTCCAGAACACATGACACCACCACCAACGTATTCAAAAGCACAGTGAGCTATACAGCCATACTGAATAGTATAGCCAGCAAGTCGAAAGGTTTCCCCAGAACACCATGAAGCATAGTTCTGTGTAGACTCTGCCACCATTGGTCATAGGTCTGTTCTATAATTCATTCAATTTTTAGGGAAGTCGCAGGGCTTACAGAAAAAAAAAAAGCATGTCTCAAAGCGTATGTGGGTGATCCATGATTTCAGGAATCCTTGGGTCCCAAAGAACCCTGAAGACCCTCAACCAGGACACCGGTGGGCCTTTCTCACCTGTGCCCCCCAGAAGTCGACCGTTTGATTTTGTTTTTTTGAGACGGAGTCTCACTCTGTCACCCAGGCTGAAGTGCAGTGATACGATCTCGGCTCACTGCAGCCTCCGCCTCCCGGGTTCAGACGGTTCTCCTGCCTCAGCCTTCTGAGTAGCTGGGATTACAGGTGCCTGCCATCATGCCCGGCTAATGCTTTTTGTATTTTTAGTAAAGACGGAGTTTCACCATGTTGGCCAGACTGATTTCGAACTCCTGACTTCAAGTGATCTGCCTGCCCCGGCCTCTCAAAGTGATGGGATTACAGGCGTGAGCCACCGTGCCCGGCCCAGTGTCACTGCTCTTTCCAATTAACATTATCACCCTGGTTTTTTAAGTGTATTTTTCAGAGGAAGTGAAACTAGACTTTATTGGTCTTAGTCATCTTTTAAAAGTTAACTTATTAATATATTGTTAACATCTTAAAACATTCTAATCCTTTCATTATTTTTTCGTGTTTTATTTGGCAGTTGTTTCTGAAGAGATCTTTTAACATATTGTGTCTTTGTTCTTTTCAGGTTTGTGGGGGAGAGAAACCTTATTTGTCTCCAGACATTCTAGAGGAGAAGCACTGTGAATTCAAACAACTTGCTCTGGACCATTTTAAGAAGACCAAGAAGATGGGTGGGAAGGATTTCAGCTTTCGTTACCAGCAGGAGCTGGAGGAGGAAATCAAGGAATTATATGAGAACTTCTGCAAGCACAATGGTAGCAAGAACGTCTTCAGCACCTTCCGAACCCCTGCAGTGCTGTTCACGGGCATTGTAGCTTTGTACATAGCCTCAGGCCTCACTGGCTTCATAGGTCTTGAGGTTGTAGCCCAGTTGTTCAACTGTATGGTTGGACTACTGTTAATAGCGCTCCTCACCTGGGGCTACATCAGGTATTCTGGTCAATATCGTGAGCTGGGCGGAGCTATTGATTTTGGTGCCGCATATGTGTTGGAGCAGGTAAGTAGTGCTGCTGAAGAGCCTGAGGGTTGATAATGGGCAGATATTTGTGCTTCTGTTGTGAAATATCTTAGTTTGGAAGAATTTCATAGCAAAGACATGAGACAATGGCCACTCCCTTGGCCTTTGTTTTCTGATAGACTTTATGTTTTATTATCCTTTAGGATATTAATATTTATTCTTAATATTTTGTTTCCATGCCTAAAAAGGCGCCCCCCCACCTTCTTTTTTTTTTTTCTGAGACAAAGTCTCGCTCTGTTCTCTTGCCCAGGCTGGAGTCCAGTGGCATGATCTTGGCTCACTGCAACGTCAGCCTCCCAGGTTCAAGCGATTCTCTTGCCTCAGCCTCCCAAGTAGCTGAGACTACAGGTGTGTGCCACCACGGCCCGCTAGTTTTTGTATTTTTAATAGAGACAGGGTTTCACCATGTTGACCAGGCTGGTCTCGAACTCCTGACCTCATGATCCGCCTGCCTCGGCCTCCCAAAGTGCTGGGATTACAGGTGTGAGCCACCGCGCCCGGCCCAGAAACAGCCCTTTAATGCAAAAACATTGCATCTTAGACATACTGATTGTGTTTCCCTTTGGCAACGTTTTTTTTTTTTTTTCCCTGAGACAGAGTTTTACACTTTTGCCCAGGCTGGAGTGAAATGGTGTGATCATGGCTCACTGCAACCTCTGCCCACTGGGTTCAAGAGATTCTCTTGCCTCAGCCTCCAAAGAGTAACTGGGATTATAGGTGCCCGACACCACACCCAGCTAATTTTTATATGTATTTTTTAGTAGAGATAGCATTTTGCCGTGTTGGCTAGGCTGGTATTGAACTCCTGACCTCAGGTGATCCACCCTCCTCGGCCTCCCAAAGTGCTAGGATTATAGGCATGAGCTATCGCACCTGGCCAGCAACTTTTAATTACATACTCTTCAGACATAATTTTTATGTGATTCTCCCTTCTCACCTGCCCCCAGATTAATTTCAGTGAAAATCAAGAGCTTTGAAAAAATTATGAACTTAACGAAAAATGTTCGGTTTTGAGTCCTACTGGATTAGGAAAGGGATGGTATCTCTTTTACCAGTGACTTGCTTATTTACTTATTGGGTTGCTTATTTATTTATTTATAAAATTTTTTTTAGAGACGAGGTCTTGCTCTGTCACCAGGCTGGTATCTTAGCTCACTGTAACTTAAAACTCCTGGGCTCAAGTGATCCTCCTGCCTCAAGTGAGCCTCCCAAGCAGCTGGTGTTACAGGCGAGTGCCACCACACCCGACTAACCCAGTAGCTCTTGGACATTGACATGGTCACAAGTTTTGTACATCTTTGAGATGATACATTTGTTTTTCTGAGTAACATGAACAGATTAGTTGGGTTAGCCACAGGAGCTGCCTATCCTACCCCAGCCACAGAGCAGATGTTCCCCTGGCTCTCTTGGGAGTTAGTTCCTGCCACAGCTTTCCTGTGTCCCTGCATTTTCATTACAGTGCTTTCTGTAACATGCTGATGATGGAGACAGGTTTTTGAAAGTTTAAGGACTTACTTTTTTGTTGCTGTGTTGTATTTTATTAACTTACATGTTGAATAAATGGACTTTTGCAGGCTTCTTCTCATATCGGTAATTCCACTCAGGCCACCATGAGGGATGCAGTTGTTGGAAAACCACCCTTGGTTAAAAAAGCTCAATAGCATCTTAACATGAAGATCAAACAAAAAAACAACCAACCCCTACTGATTTCTGAGTTTCTGCCACGGCCACAGGTTCATATCTAGAGGAATGGCAGATCTGAGACCATCCAGGAAGAGCTAAAACATGGCCCTGTAATAAATGAGCAGACCTCTCCTGTGGTTTCTGATTATTAAACACACTTCCATTTCTCTTGGAAGCATTTCTTTTCCTTGCTGTTATAGATGCAAGCCTGTGTCTATTTTCATATTACTCTGCTTTGTGCACTTTATGGAGGAGGAAACTAGAAGAAAAATGGAAATGCAGCTTTTAAGTTGTTTATGTGCCACTTAGTGCCTTTTAAGATTGATTCCCTGATTTTGCAGACATGATGGGGAGGGGTTGGAGGATAACCTCATGAAAGATGCCATTTTTGGGGTGAAACTTGTCATTTATTTTATACTTTACTCTTTTGAGAAGGATTCCTTTTTTCTTTTTTTTCTTGAGTTGGAGTCTCACTCTTTCACCAGGCTTGAGTGCAGTGGTGCAGTCTTGGCTCACTGCAACCTCCACCTGCCGGATTCAAGCAATTCTCCTGCCTCAGCCTCCCAAGTAGCTGGGACTACAGGTGTATGCCTCTACGCCCAGCTAATTTTTTTGTATTTTTAGTAGAGACGGGGTTTCACCATGTTGGCCAGGGTGGTCTCCATCTCTTGACCTTGTGATCCGCCCGCCTTGGCCTCCCAAAGTGCTGGAATTACAGGCGTGAGCCACCGTGCCCAGCCAAGAAGGATTCCTTTTTTAAAAGTTTACAAAACTTGGAGAAACTTCAGAACTAAAGACTAACTGAAAATGATGTCATTACACTTTAAAAAAATTTACAATAGGGAATCCTGTTGCCTATTGTGGAAAAATCATGTCATATTTAAATATACCATACTCTGAAATGCGAGGTTTTTACCCAGTAGACTGACAGTTTTGTTGCAATTTGCTCTATTTTTATTTTGGTCCCTATAGCTTCTTTCTAGAAAAAGAGGCAAATGTGCCTTGAAAAGCTGGGGTGGCTCATAATAAAAGGAATGAGATAGATACTTTAAGAAAAAAGCTAAGTTTAAATGAACCATGTGACCTCTGATAAGTCACTTGAACTTGTGCCTTGGTCAGGTTCACTGTAGGTTTACATATGTATATATGTTATACACAAGTCTTGTAATTGTCATTTGAGGGGATTTGTTTTTGAGAGTTTTGCATAAGAACAGAACTTTATTAAAGATTAGAGGGAAGCTATTACCAAATATTACTGCCTTTAATGGATGTCTAATTTCATAATTCATGTGGCTTAGCAATTAATAAATAACCTGATTTAAGGTCTTTACTCAGAATGTTAATTTGCATTCTCTGCCCTGTCTGATGTTCTTAATGAAGCTAGAATTAACCCATTTTATTTAGTGAATTATCTATTTAATTTTACTTTGGCTAGTCTGGTAGCTTTAAGATAGCGTTGGCTTAGCAAAGAGCAAAGTCCTACCCAAATATAAACAATATCTAGAAGTATCTAAGAGTTCTTTTTTTCTGTTTACCTTGATTAGGAGATAAAGTTTTATCTATTAGTTGCTTTTCCTTTTGGAATTATTGTGGATTTTAAAACTTAAAACTTGCCTGCAAGTATTTATATAAACATTCAGGTATATAAGCCTTAATTTCTGAGATAATTTAATTTTTGTTATGGGAGGGAGGTAAGAGTGTAAATTTTATATACATGAAGGTAAGATCTGAGTGTAAACTTTATATACATTAAGTATGAATGGAAGGTAGAAAAAAAGAAAGTCCCTTTTCGCATGTAATTTCTTTATCAAATAATTTTGACATTTTACCACTGAAGTATTTCTATAAGTCCTAAATTCC
Source organism: Trachypithecus francoisi (assembly GCF_009764315.1). NCBI lineage: Eukaryota > Metazoa > Chordata > Mammalia > Primates > Cercopithecidae > Trachypithecus > Trachypithecus francoisi. Next base: position 10,611,928 of record NW_022681473.1, read on the forward strand.
CAGCATACTATGTCTCATATTTACATGCCATCTTGCAAATAGTTCTTGCTATTTTATTCACTTGCTGTTACACTTTAGAAAAATTCCAGCTTGTTTACTTGCATTTATCAGTGATGCCAAGCTTTGACTGTTAACTTGAAAGCTTGCTTCTGAAATGTTGTTGCATTTTCAGGTGACCTCTTATCTCTCTGAAAGTTCATACCTATTAGCAGACTCTGTAAATATTGAGATACTTAGCTTGTAATACATTCTATAAGTAAATTTATAGATTTCCGAATAACTGTCAAAAAATTTAATGGTAAGAAGGGGTGATGTGTCGAAAACTCTAGTATTAGGTCACTTTTAAAAAAGTGATAATGTGTGATTTAATGAAATCTTAAGATCAGTTACTATTTAAATTCACCATTTCTGTTTTGGTCTTACAAAGAAACCTTGGTTTAATTATCCAGATGAAGTCCCCCTCACCTTTTTTTTTTTTTTTCTTCTGCTTCTGGAAATTGTTTATAAAGTTTTCTCAGTGAGGGTTCTTTGTGTTTTTAATAGAGACGGGGTTTCACCGTGGTCTCGATCTCCTGACCTTGTGATCCGCCCGCCTTGGCCTCCCAAAGTGCTGGGATTACAGGCGTGAGCCACCGCACCCGGCCTCTCAGTGAGGGTTCTTAAGAGTTTTCTTTGGCCTCTTTTCTCTCAACAGTAAATTGATGATTTTATATCAGCTTTTTCAAAGAAAGATGCATTATCAATGCTGGCTATAGATCATCCTGGGGAGATTTATAACCAGGTTACAAATAATGTCTTTTACTTCTTTCACCTTTTACTTGTGGTTCAGATGCTCAGACTGTGTTTGTTTCGTGTCTGTTGCTCTGCCACTTTCCATGCAGGCATTTTTAATTTTACACAATCGTAACAATATATGGAACTCATTTCTATGAATATATAAAAGGAGGCTTCCGAAATTTTCTATTAAAATATTTCAGGATAAATTAAATGTTGATAATTTGAAAAAATAATTTCAATGAGCTGCTTATAGTACAAATGGTAGAATCAGAGTTTTCATTCTTTCACTGAGAAATCTTTCTGTAAGATTGGCTCGTAGATAAAATGAAACTACTGTGTACGATAAAACACTTTCAGAGTCATGCTTTATTTTATTTTATCTTATTTCATGCTCTGTCGCCCAGGTTGGAATGCAGTGGTGCAGTCTCGCCTCACTGCAACCTCCACCTCCCGGGTTCAAGTGATTCTCCTGTCTCAGCTTCCTGAGTAACTGGGACCACAGATGTACGCCACCACGCCTGGCTAATTTTTGTATTTTTACTAGAGATGGGGTTTTGCCATGTTGATCAGGCCGGTCTCAAACTCCTGACCTCAGGTGATCCACCCCACTCAGCCTCCCAAAGTGTTGAGATTACAGGCGTGAGCCACCCTGCCCAGCTGAGTCATGCCGTATTTTGATAGTATACCAAGAAATGTTCTGTGGAAGTTTATGTTTTAACACGTCTTTTATATTTGGTAAAATTGCCTGTGTTTCGCTTTATTTATTTTACTTTTTTTTTGAGATGGACACTTGTACTGTCGCCCAGGCTGAAGTGCAGTGGTGTGGTCTTGTCTCACTACAACCTCCGCCTCCTGGGTTCAAGTGATTCTTCTGCCTCAGCCTCCCAAGTAGCTGGGGTTACAGGCATGTGCCACCACATCCGGCTTATTTTCGTATTTTTAGTAGAGACAGGGCTTCACCATGTTGACCAGGCTGGTCTCAACTCCTCGGGTAATCTGCCTGTCTTGGCCTTCCAAAGTGCTGGGATTACAGGCGTGAGCCACTGGAACCTGGGCTTGTTTTGCTTTATTTTTTCTCTTACATGAAGTAAAGCGCTTTGGTCAAACAGACATAATTATACTGCCTTGTACTGGTGATCAGTTTCATTAGTGGATCACACACAGTGTTCTACTTGGCTTGTAAAATGGTGCCTTGGATAGGGTGAGTTTGGATAAGTATGTATGAGTTATAGCAAAATTAAGTAGGTTGAGTCAAGTCCATGCAAAAGCAATAAAACCGTTTTAATTTTTTTCCTAGGTTCTTTTAAAAAATGATGTAACTTACATGGAAGTCTTCATAGAACTTTTTTCTTTCCTAGAACTATTGAAATGTAATTTAGGATGATTTGATGTTCCATCTCAAGTTGTCAGCATGGCTGTGTCATTCTGGCTTACACATTTTTGATCTAACAATTCTAGTCAAGGGGTAAGGGAATAATGAAGACAAGCTTCAGTTATGAAAGTACAAACTATTTGTGTGATTAATTTTTAAAAATGACAAGCCCATTGTAAAAGAATATTTGCAGTCAAATCATTTTTCTTATGTTGTAAGTCCTGTTGTAGCTATGTTTTGGGTAGTGGTTCTCATCTACCTTGGAGTGCATAAGACTTACCTAGCAGGCTTGTTTAAAAAGTTCAGATCCCCAGCTTCGTACTCAGGGATTGCCTCAGGTGGTATGGGCTGTGGTCCTGGAGTCATCACTTTTATAAATAGTGGTTCAGAGCCCACAGAGAGAGACTGCTTCATCGAATGGGAAGTACCAAGGAGAAAGTACAATTCTGTATTGTCTGGAGGCAAGTGGACACTTTGTACCTGAAGTTTAGAATAGGTGGTCTCTTGCCAGTACAATTCAGAGGATTAAGCTCCTTAAAGCTGTTTTTCTCCATTGTCATAGTGCCTTCTCTGAAAAACGAATGTACAATTATCCTATTTTCTAACAGATATAACTAGGATTTTTTTAAAAGCAATTTTTCATAGTTTTTCTTTTAAAAAGTAAAATTCAGCACTGTGACTCCAACCCCCAAATCTTTCACATACAGGTGAAACATTAAGCCACAAATAAAAATAATGAACAAGAAGGAAGACAAGATCCTAATTTCTGTCATTAGCGACCTAAGTACCCCATATCAGAAGCTTTGCAAAACAGATCTAGGGACAGAAGCGTTTTTTGAAAGACATTTTTCTTTGGGGAGGAATTTTGTGTGCCAGGACTAAAGTTTAAATATAGTGTTTTTATGAGCAAGGGAAGGTAGCATTGATTCCCAAAGCTTTCTAATTAGATACATGCTGTCATGGATGTAAGCCTTAAAGGAGTTAATACTAATCTTGTACATAAATTTTCCTCAGGTTTCTTTTTTATTTTAAAAAATGATTCGTTAAAAGTACTTTCTGCTAGACCCTTGCCTTTGAGTGGCTTTGAAATTTAATATAATTTTTAAAAAGTGCAATGAGATGAGATTATGCTATTAGTATATTAAAAGCATGTTTCTGTTTTACTCCAATTTGTAAGATCATTTAATGGAATAAAGATCACAACACCATGCTATCTGTGTTTTCTTTCTCTTTTTTTTTTTTAATATAGGAGGTTCTGTGAAATAGAGTTTGGCTTGGCAAAGTGAATAAGACTTCTGACGGGATAGTGGCAATGTGGTTTGAGTAAGCTTTCTCTGTCCTACAAAATGATACTGAACTAGTATCTTACTAGCATAGTCCTGGAGAAGGCTCTATTGTTGGCGGGGTTGCTTAAAAGTGAGCACAAGGGCCAGGTGTGGTGGCTAACTCCTATAATCATAGCACTTTGGGAGGCTGAGGTGGGAGAAATGCTTGAGCCTAGGAAATTGAAACCAACTTGGGCAATATATGGAGACACTTTCCACCTCTGTCCCTACAAAATAGATTAGCCAGGCATAGTGGCGCCCACCTGTAGTCCTAGCTTCTCTGGAGGCTGAGGCAGGATGATCACTTGAGCCCAAGAGTTTGAGACCAACTTGGGCAACATATGGAGACACCTTCCACCCCTGTCTCTGAAGGAAAAAAAAAAAAAAAGCCAGACACGATGGTGCGCACCTGTAGTCATAGCTACTCTGGAGGCTGAGGCAGGATAATCACTTGAGCCCAGGAGTTCGAGGCTGAACTGCAGCCTGGGCAACAGCAAGACCCTGTCTCTCAAAAAATAAGTGCAAATTTTATTTACAGTAACATGGACTTGTGAAGACCTCTGAATTTGTAGCACTTTCATTTAGTTGCCCCATCTGGAGCCAGCTGATGAAATAGTTTCTCTTTGGGGGTGGGGCCAGGGAACGTAAATCTGCTGAAAGCTTTCTCTTTCACTGATGACCTTGGACACAGTGGGGAGATTGAATTGAATTTCTCAAATATGACAAATAGCTAGACGTACCCCATTTAGCCCTACAGTAAAAAGATTTCTTCCCTAGTTGGAAACGGTGGGATCAGCAGCCTTTCTCCATCCAACCACCCCATCCATCCCTGGTTACCGTATGTCAGGTGCTGCCCTTGAGTTCATCACAGTTTAGCAGGGAAGGGGCAAACTCAGGCTGATGATGTGAAGAGTATGATGAAAACAAAGATTCAGGACTTGGGTGCCACCATCAGGGTAGACGCTCTCATCAGCATAAACTAGGGAGAAGGAAAGACCAGGGGGAGGAATGCAGTCCTGTATGGATGGGGAGCAGTTAAGCAAGCTGGCTTGTCTTTGGCGCATTGACATCCTTGCTTTTGATTATTGTATATCACTTTGCAAAAGACAAGTCCAACTCTAATTAGCTTAATCAAAGAAGGAAAAAATTGTTAACTGGGAAAAAGTTTCTTGTAATTGAACATACGGGGTAAAACTGACATCAGGCACTGGAGGAACTCAAATGTCAACAAGGCTCTTATTTCAGTGTTCAGTGACCTATTTTTTTCTTTTTATTATTATACTTTAAGTTCTAGGGTACATGTGCACAAAGTGCAGGTTTGTTACATATGTATACATGTGCCATGTTTGTGTGCTGCACCCATTAACTCGTCATTTACATTAGGTATATCTCCTAATGCTATCCCTCCCCGCCCCACCAATAGGCCCCGGTGTGTGATGTTCCCCTTCCTGTGTCCAAGTGATCTCATTGTTCAATTCCCACCTATGAGTGAGAACATGCGGTGTTTGGTTTTCTGTTCTTGCCATAGTTTGCTGAGAATGATGGTTTCCAGCTGCATCCATGTCCCTACAAAAGACACGAACTTTCATCCTTTTTTATGGCTGCATAGTATTCCATGGTGTATATGTGCCATGTTTTCTTAATCCAGTCTGTCATCAGTGACCTATTTATCTGCTGTTGCAGATAGGTTTCCTCCATGCTCCAGGGGAGGACAGGCACCAATGGTTCCAGTCTTATGTCATCCCACTTTAATGTACCCTGAGGAAAGAGGCTTTTTTTTTTTTTTTGAGCTACCTATGAAAAAATATGTGTGTATATCTCCATCCTGGAGAAGGCTTCTGATTTGTTTGGCTTGAGCCATGCTCCTTCCATGGTCAACACTGTAGCCTGGGGGCTGAGGCATCATAACCAGCCAGACCTAGGTTGCAGGTGTCTATTGTCAGAGTGATGACCACGTACTATGACTGACAGCTCCACCAGAACCACACGGAATCACCAAATGAGACTGCTGGGCAGACCAAAACAAATAATCCACTACAGATAACCAATTCCAGTTAACAATGGCCATTGAACAATGAGAGACACAAAACCTGGACATTTCCCAGGTTAAAGGTTCTGGAATTTTTTTTTTTTTTTCTGAGACGGAGTCTTGCTCTGTTGCCTAGGCTGGAGTGCAGTGGTGCAATCTCGGCTCATTGCAGCCTCCGCCTCCCGGGTCAAGTGATTCTCCTGCCTCAGCCTCCTGAGTAGCTGGGATTACAGGCGCCCACTGCCACGCCCAGCTAGTTTATTTTACTTTTAGTAGAGATGGGGTTTCACCGTGTTGGCCAGTCTGGTCTCAAGCTCCTGACCTCATGTGATCCACCCGCCTCAGCCTCCCAAAGTGCTGGGATTACAGGCGTGAGCCACTGTGCCCGGCCTCTGGAATGTTTTTTAAGGAGAAGGTAGAGATGGTTATGCTGCACATTTAGGCAGTGGAAGCTCTTCAGGGCATTTCAATAGGGATTTGTTCTCTTTCCTCTTCAGTGGGACTTGGGTTTCAAAGGGGATTCAGAAGGAGGTTATACTTTACTTCCGATTTCTTTCATAAAAGCCTAATTTTTCTGGTCGGAGCAAACTATCAAAATTGGCATAGCCACATGTTTTACACCTGTGAAAACCCTGCCTTCACCTGGCTGGTGGAGCACTTGAGACACACTCCCATTTTGAACATTGTCATGTGAAATTTGTGGATTCTGTTCTTTGTTATGAAATGTGTGGATTCTGTTCCTTGTGTGCAAAGAAGCATTGCAAACAGCTTCCCTTTAAATGCAGTTTCCCTAAAAGAAAAAAAAAATGCAGTTTCCTTGATCACTTTCTCTCATCACCCTTGCACCCTTTCTTTCTCCTGCCCTGGCCTTCCTGTGTGTCACCCCACTTGCTCAGATTCTGCATTGGGCCTATCAGGCCTGCACAGCAAATTAGCCTGTGCCATTTTCTCCCATCTGCTTAGCTATTCCTCCTCAGAGAGTCAGCAAAACAATGGATTCTGGAGGATCCATCTCTCCTCCTTAGAAGGCAGAGAATGGAGAGATTACAAATACTTAAAAACTGGCCAGGCGTGGTGACTCATGCCTGTAATCACAGCACTTTGGGAGGCTGAGGCGGGTGGATCACCTGAGGTCAGGAGTTTGAGACCAGCCTGGCCAACGTGATAAAACCTTGTCTCTACTAAAAATGCAAAAATTAGTCAGGTGTGGTAGCACGGGCCTGTAATCCCAGCTACTTAGGAGACTGAGGCAGGAGAATCGCTTGAACCCAGGAGGCGGAGTTTGCAGTAAGCGGAGATCGTGCCACTGCACTCCAACACTTTAGCCTGGGAGACAAAGCAAGACTCTGTCTCAAAATAAATAAATAAATAAATAAACAAATAAATAAATAATAGATTCCTCCTTGTCACAAGAGGAATGGGGCTTCATAGCCATGCTATGCAGAAAAGCCTGGAAGCTTTGGAGTTGGACACTAGTTGGATCCTGGCATCACAGTCCACCTGTTCGCCTGCTCTCTGTGGGGGGTAAGGACTATCTTGTTGGTGATGGCTTGGCATCATGGGGTAGTTTCTTAGTAAGTCCCGGGGCTTTTCTTAGAGAGCTCCTATTTTGAGAATTGTGTGAGAAGTGAAAATACATAGCCCTCAGTACTGCTCCCCCTTCCCAGTATGATTTTTTGTTTTGTTTTGTTTTGTTTTGCTTTTTTTCTGGCACAGTGACAGGAAAAGAAAAGATAAGGGAGGTGACATCTGGGTGCTTCTGGAAGCAGAGGGTGAGGAAAGGCAGAAGTTAGCTTGGCTGCCTCAAAACCGAACCTGTCCATCCTGGATTTGGATGACCTTACAGTTAGTCCCTGGCACAGCATGCTCTGTAATGTGTTTGATGAGTGATAAGGCACATAAAACTCTGGTATTTATATTGCCTCTGACTCTCCTTGTCAGAAAGCTAGTGAAGATCATGTGATGCTGATGGGCACTTACCTATTCTCATGTTAATAACAGCCACCATGTGTTGTGCGAGGATTTACCATGTGCCAGACGTCGGGCTCAGCACTTTATTTTTATTTTATATATTTTTTGGGACGAAGTCTCCCTCTGTCGCCCAGGCTGGAGTGCAGTGGCACAGTCTCGGCTCACTGCAAGCTCCGCCTCCTGGGTTCACGCCATTCTCCTACCTCAGCCCCCCGAGTAGCTGGGACTACAGGTGCCCGCCACCTCGCCCGGCTAATTTTTTGTATTTTTAGTAGAGACAGGGTTTCACCGTGTTAGCCAGGACAGTCTCGATCTCCTGACAACGTGATCTGAGGGCTCAGCAGTTTATAAGCATCATTTCATTTGTTGCTCTCTCTTTGGGGAATGTATTTTTTTTTAAATTTTTTTATTTTGAGACAAAGTCTCACTCTGTTGCCTAGGCTGAAGTGCAGTGGCATACCTCGGCTCACTGCAACCTCCATCTCCCAGGTTCAAGCGATTCTCCTGCCTCAGCCTCCCGAGTAGCTGGGACTACAGGTGTGTGCCACCACACCCGGCTAATTTCTTATTTTTGGTAGACATGGGGTTTCACCATGTTGGCCAGGATGGTCGCAATCTCTGGACCTCATGATCCGCCCGCCTCAGCCTCCCAAAGTGCTGGGATTACAGGCGTGAGCCACCGCGCCCGGCTGGGAAATGTATTCTTATACAATATCACCAAGGCCCCATTTTACAGACAAACAGGTTCAGGGAAGGAACCATGGCCTGGGCCCTACAACTATTATAATAAGTAAAAGGGTCAGGATTTTGTCCAGGCATCCTAACTGCAAGACTCAGTACTGGCACTGGAGTGGTAGGAATACAGAGATGAACAAGAGCTGGTTCTACTAGTGTGAAGTCATATCCCAGTGCAGAGAAAGAGCCTGTGTTGGTCATTCATTCTTCATTCATGCATTCATTCATGGAATGCCTATAGTGTGCTAGGTTTTTTTTTTTTTGAGATGGAGTCTCGCTGTATGGCCCAGGCTGGAGTGCAGTGGTGCAATCTCAGCTCACTGCGACCTCTGCCTCCCAAGTTCAAATGATTCTCCTGCCTCAGCTTCCTGAGTAGCGGGGATGAGATTACAGGCACCCAGCACCACGTGTGGCTAATTTTTGTATTTTTAGTAGAGACATGGTTTCACTATGTTGGCCAGGCTGCTCTCGAACTCCGGAGCTCAAGTGATCTGCCTGCCTCGGCTTCCCAAAGTGTTGGGATTCCGGGTGTGAGCTACGATGCCCAGCCGATGTGCTAGGTTTTGTGCAAGGATTTGGGGATATGTGATGGCATTAAGACCCAATAGTTAAAAGCACTTTCTGCTAGATCCTTGCCTTTGAATGGCTTTACATTTAATACGGTTTTGTGAGTCCCACCTCCATCCTCTTAGGGTCTCAGCTGGGCCTAAGGACTAAACTGACACAAGATAGATCAACAGGGCCAGGTGTGGTGGTTCACACCTGGAATCCCAGCACTTTGGGAGGCTGGGGTGGGATGATTACTTGACCCCAGAGTTGCAGACCAGGCTGGGTTACATAGTAAAACTCTATTTCTTAAATAAAAAAAGACATTAGCCAGGTGTGCAGTGGGCATCTGTCATCCTAGCTACTCGGGAGGAGGTCAAGGCCATAGTGTTGAGCTATGATCTCACCACTGACTTCCCCCTGGGTGACAGAGCGAGACACTGTGTTATTGCACTGGTACAAATAAATACCTGAGACGGCCGGGTGGGGTGGCTCAAGCCTGTAATCCCAGCACTTTGGGAGGCCGAGACGGGTGGATCACGAGGTCAGGAGATCGAGACCATCCTGGCTAACATGGTGAAACCCCGTCTCTACTAAAAAATACAAAAAACTAGCCGGGCGAGGTGGCAGGCGCCTGTAGTCCCAGCTACTCGGGAGGCTGAGGCAGGAGAATGGCGTGAACCCGGGAGGCGGAGCTTGCAGTGAGCTGAGATCCGGCCACTGCACTCCAGCCCGGGCAACCGAGTGAGACTCCGTCTCAAAAAATAAATAAATTAATTAAATAAATAAATACCTGAGACTGGGTAGTTTAAAATGAAAAGAGGTTTAGTTGGTTGCAGTGGTTTATGCCTGTAATTCCAGCACTTTGGGAGGCCAAAGTGGGCAGATCACCTGACTTCAGGAGTTCAAGATCAGCCTGGTCAACATGGCGAAACCCTGTCTCTACTAAAGATAGAAAAATTAGCTGGGCATGGTGGCACATGCCTATAGTCCCAGCTACTTGGGAAGCTGAGGCAGGAGAATTGCTTGAACCCGGGAGGCAGATGTTGCAATTAGCTGAGATTGTGCCACTGCACTCCAGCCTGGGTGACCGAGGGAAACTCCTTCTCAAAAAAGAAAATAAAAGAAAAAAAAAAGAGGTTTAATTGGCTCATGGTTCTGCAGGCTGTACAGGAAGCATGGGGGAGGCTTCAGGAGATTTCAATCATGGCAGAAGGAAAAGGGGGAATGAGGACCTCACATGGCTGGAGCAAGAGAAAGGGAGAAAGGGGAGAGGTGCTATATGCTTTTCAACAACCAGATATCCCGAGCATTCACTCACTGTCAGAGAGCTGCACCAAGGGGGAAATTCACTCCTCTGATCCGGTCACCTCCCACTAGGCCCCACCTCCAACTTTGGGGATTACAATTCGACAGCAGATTTGGGTGGGGACACAGATCCAAACCATATCACTCTGTCTCAAAAAAATAAAAAAAGATTAACAGGAGAAAAACATACACATTTCTTTAATACTAGTTTTACTGGCGCAGGTGAGGCAGAAATTTAAAAATAATAATAATAATAAGTACTGCATTCATTCACTCCAAGAAAAGTAAAAGCCAAAGCCCAGAATGTGGCAAGGCAATGGTTAAAAAGAAAAGAAGAGCAAGTTTTCCTCTGCCTAGCAAGCTCACTTCAAGGACAGTTATAAGATAATGCTGTTTGAGAAGTCAAAACCAAAGAAATAGGCTCCAGATGCCCCACCTCCGGAGCAAAGGTGAAAGGGGAAAAAAACAGGACAAATGTCTGTATTTAGCCAGTTCTTGTTTTTTCTTTCAACGCAGCTACAAGGCCACCAGCTATGCAAGGCCACAAGTTATGCCAGGTCATCAGTTATGCTATAGATTATGTGACCTGTCATTATATGGTTAACTGCTTTTGTTTTGCTTCTGCAAGTTTGCTTATAAAAATCCTGCTTGGTCTTTGTTCAAGGCTCAGTTTTTTGGATGTGAATCCACTGAGCCGGTGCGCACCTTAAAATAAATATCCTCCTGTATTCACCCATACTGGTCTCTGTAGTCCTCTGCGTCCTGCAACACAGGAGCCCTCATAAGGAAATGAAGACCCAAAGAAGCAGCTGGTGTCAGTTACTTCTGTACCTAATTGGACAAAGAATAGTAAGTGCAATGAAGCGACTAAGAGCGAAGCCGGTAGCTCACTCCTGTAATCTCAGCACTTTGGGAGGCCGAGGAGGGAGGATCACTTGAGTCCAGGAGTTTGAGACCTTGTCTCTATTTAAATAAAAATTAAAATTAAAAAGAAGCAACTAAATTATGTGGGGGAGGCTTACCAGATAAGAGTTATTTTCCTGGAGAACATTATGTTCAGTGAAATAAGCCAGGCACAGAAAGACAAATACTTCATGATCTTACTTATATATGGAATCTAAAAAAATGGAACTCACAAGTAGGGAGTAGAATGGTAGTTATGGCTGTTGGGGGGAATAGAGGGATGTGGAGAAGATGTTGGCCAAAGGATACAAAATTTCTGTTAGGAGGAATAGAGTATTAGTTCACCAGATCTATTGCACGACATGGTGATTATAGTAAATAACAATGTAATATCTTCTTGAAAATTACAGAGAGGTTTTGTGTTCTCACCACAAAAGAAGTATGTGAGGTACTGCATGTTAATTAGCTCAATTTAGTTATTCCACAATGTATACATTATTTCAAAACAACATGTTGTACATGACAAATACATGGCAATTTTTGTGAATTAAAAAGTAAAAAATGGGCCAAGTGGTGGCTCATGCCTGCAATCCCAGCCCTTTCAGAGGCTGAGGCAGGTGGGTCAGTTGGGGCCAGGAGTTCGTGACCGGCCTGGTCAACATGGTGAAATACAAAAATAAAAAATACAAAAATTAGCTGGGCATGGTGGCGTATGCCTGTAATCCCAGCTATACGGGAGGCTGAGGCAGGAGAATCACCTGCCGGGGAGGCAGAAGTTGCAGTGAGCTGAGATCAAGCCACTGCACTCCAACCTGGGTGACAGAGTAAGACTGTCTCAAAACAAACAAACAAAAACCCAAAAAAATAAAAAATGAAAAAATTATTTCAACAAGGTCTGTACTGAATTCTTTCCGTCTCAACGTCTCCTCTTTGAGGATAAGGATGTTGCTCAACATGGGAATTTCATCTGCTTTTTTTTTTTTTTTTTTTTTGAGACGGAGTCTCGCCCTGTCACCCGGGCTGGAGTGCAGTGGCCGGATCTCAGCTCACTGCAAGCTCCGCCTCCGGGGTTTACGCCATTCTCCTGCCTCAGCCTCCCGAGTAGCTGGGACTACAGGCGCCCGCTACCTCGCTTGGCTAGTTTTTTGTATTTTTTAGTAGAGACGGGGTTTCACCGTGTTAGCCAGGATGGTCTCGATCTCCTGACCTCGTGATCCGCCCGTCTCGGCCTCCCAAAGTGCTGGGATTACAGGCTTGAGCCACGCCCGCCCCATCTTTTAAGAAACAGAAGGGCGGGCGCGGTGGCTCAAGCCTGTAATCCCGCACTTTGGGAGGCCGAGACGGCGGATCACGAGGTCAGGAGATCGAGACCATCCTGCTAATGAAACCCCGTCTCTACTAAAAATACAAAAAAACTAGCAAGCGAGTAGCGGGCGCCTGTAGTCCAGCTACTGGGAGGCTGAGCAGGAGAATGGCGTAAACCCGGAGGCGGAGCTTGCAGTGAGCTGAGATCCGGCACTGCACTCCAGCCTGGGCACAGAGCGAGACTGTCTCAAAAAAAAAAAAAAAAAAAAAAGAAAGAAACAGGGGTCTTCTTGCACCTGCTGATTTTTAAATGGCTTTAATTCAAAACAGCCAACATGCCATGGTGGTATTTACTCTGTCACCCAGGCTGGCGTGCAGGGGCGCGATCTCGGCTCACTGCAACCTCCACCTCCCGGGCTCAAGTGATTCTCCTGCCTCAGCCTCCCGAGTAGCTGGGACTACAGGAGCACGCCTCCACGCCCGGCTACTTCTTTATATTTTTAGTAGAGACGGGGTTTCATCGTGTTAGCCAGCATGGTCTCCATCTCTTGACTTCGTGATCTGCCCGCCTCGGCCTCCCAAAGTGCTGAGAGATTACAGGCGTGAGCCGCCGCGCTGGGCCCATGGTGGTACATTTTTAACTCCTTCAGTTTTTAAACTATAAGCCCATTCTTGACTGAAGGCGAAAGTAAACTGATCATGGCTCTGCAGTGTGATGCGTGTGCAGAGGTCGAGTGTGTGCGACTCCTGGATGCTGGGCGCGGAGGGCACGGGTGAGGCGGGAAGAGGCGGTGCCGGGGACGCGGGCGTCCTGCAGTCCCCGGGGCTGGGGCCGGGCGCTCTGCGAGGCTCTCATTAGCCGGCGGCGCGGGGAGGGGCCGGGTGACCTCACGCTGGCCCGGCCACTGCGGCCATTAGACCCGGTCCAATTGCTGAGGCGGCAGCGCTGCTTCCGAGTCCGCGAGGTGGGTGGACAGGGTCTTCCTGGAAGGGTGCGATAAGGCCGGGCGAAGGGCCTGGGATGCTTCTCCCCGTCCGCGAGGAAAAGATGAAATTGGGTGGGGCGGGTGTAGACGAGCCTGCGGAGCCGCCCGTTGGCAGCTGCAGCCTCCTGGGCGCCCGCTGGGCCCCAGTGAGAAAGTTGTTAAAGGGAGCGAGGTGGTTGTTCCCGGGTTCCGAGGCGCCCCTCGAACGCTCTCCCCAAGAGAGGCCGCCGTCCCCTGGGGTCTGGGGACGCAGTTTCCTGTTAATGACAATAAATTCCTGCTCCCCCTGCCTCAGACATCTACGCAGCGAAATCGAGCCTGGCCTTGAGGGTCCACACGGCGAGAGAAGATGCGTGCGCTCATTGTAAGTGCGGGGCGGGGCTGGGAGGGCGTGGGAGCCCCTTGTTAGTGCGGACTCGTTGTCTCGGAGCCTGAATTACTGCTTCCGAGAGAGGAACCTGGAGGATGTGGGGCCCACACCTCTGTCAGCTGCGGGGCATTGGTGTCAGCTGCGGCTCGGCGCGCACCTGTTGGAGTTGTCTCGGCGCATCCTTCCGGGGGCCGGTGTGGGGGCGCCCTGCCTGAAACGCGCCCAGCGGAAGGCGGGACCCTCAGGAGGGAGGTGGCCAGGGGGGCAGGTCTGTCCGCAGAAGTCCGGCGCTGCCCTCCGGAGCCACACCCGGACACCGGGACAGGCCTTGGGGGCTGTGTCAGCTGACTCATCCCATGACCAGCCCTGCCAGCGGACTCCCAGCGTAACTGTGCCGGGCGACTGCCCCCCTTCCTCTGGCCGGACCGCAGCAGAGGGATTCAGAGGACAGGATTTGGAGGTGGACCCACCTAGTGTTGAGCATCTGGCTGTGAGACTCCGATGAAGTTCAAATCCACTGTTTCCCAGAGTGAAGGTTTTGTTTTGTTTTGTTTTGTTTTGTTTTGTTTTGAGATGGAGTCTCACGTTGGCACCCAGGCTGGAGTGCAGTGGCGCGATCTCGGCTCACTGCGACCTCCGCCTCTCGGATTCAAGCGGTTCTCCTCCTCAGCCTACCGAGTAGCTGGGAGTACATGGGCGTGCCACAACGCCTGGCTAATTTTTTGTATTTTTAGTGGAGACGGGGTTTTACCGTGTTAGCCAGGATGGTCTCGACTTCCTGACCTCGTGATCCCCCCGCCTCGGTCTTGCAAAGTGCTGGGATTACAGGGTGAGCCACCGAGCCTGCTGCAGAGTGAAGATTATATGACTTAATACTCACGAAGTGCCCAGAACAATGCCTAGCATACATTTTGAGTGCTCAACCATAGTTCACTGTTGTTATTATCTCAGTCCATATAAAGAGTTTTGCCTGATGTCAGGGTGTATCTGGCATGTTTGACACCTGGAGTGGTCACTTTTTAATATCCTTCTCTGACAACATTATTTTTAGCAATAATCATGCAATGAATAGTAATAATGTCCAGAAAGAAACACAGTGAACATTTTCTTTTATTGAACCTCCTATATGTAATCATGACAGTTAAAACCTCATATATGTAAGCATGAGAGTAAAAAAATGAAAAATGAAAAATAAAGTAAATGTGATAGTGCAAAAGCAGGAAAAAGTAATGGATTAGTAGGTTTGAATCACATTAATGTATTTTTGAAAAAAGGAAAAACTTATTCTTAGGTGTAGGCTGGTATCAGTGATGAATAATAATAACATTACAATTTCTGTCTTGGAAACTTCTGAAGAGTTGTCCATGACATTGTCAAAATCAATCTTCTTTGCATATTCATGGTTAGTATTCAGGGGAGCTATATCTACTAGTCCATCTTTGCTCACAGTTGATTGAAGAACTTTTTTATTAATTTTAATTTCAAAAGCTGCTTTCATATAAAACTAGAGAGACAAAGGAAAAGCCTTAACCATCAGGATTAGTTTGGCAGAGATTTATAAAAATCCCATTTCATAATAAATTCCAGACATTGCAATACTGCCCAAGTCATTTTTCTTTTTTTTTTTTTTTTTTTTTGTTGAGACGGAGTCTCGCTCTGTCGCCCAGGCTGGAGTGCAGTGGCCGGATCTCAGCTCACTGCAAGCTCCGCCTCCCGGGTTGACGCCATTCTCTCGCCTCAGCCTCCCGAGTAGCTGGGACTACAGGCGCCCGCCATCTCGCCCGGCTAATTTTTTATATTTTTTTAGTAGAGACGGGGTTTCACCGTGTTCGCCAGGATGGTCTCGATCTCCTGACCTCGTGATCCGCCCGTCTCGGCCTCCCAAAGTGCTGGGATTACAGGCTTGAGCCACCGCGCCCGGCCGTCATTTTTCTTTAATCATTTCTAGCAGCCTAAATATCTCCTTTTTAGAGACATGTTCACTAAGACAGGCTGGGTGCAGTGGTTCATTACTGTAAGTCCAGCACTTGGGGAGGCCAAGGTGGGAGGATCACTTGAGCTTAGGAGTTTGAAACTACCGTGGGTAATATAGCAAGACCCCATCTCTAAAAACAAAAACAACAACAACAAAATCTTCACCAGACAGTTCCTTATACTTTTTTTTTTTTTTTTTGAGACGGAGTCTCGCTCTGTTGCCCGGGCTGGAGTGCAGTGGCCGGATCTGCAAGCTCCGCCTCCCGGGTTCACGCCATTCTCCTGCCTCAGCCTCCGGAGTAGCTGGGACTACAGGCGCCCGCCACCTCGCCCGGCTAGTTTTTTTGTATTTTTTAGTAGAGACGGGGTTTCACCGTGTTAGCCAGGATGGCATACTTTTTTTTTTTGAGATGGAGTTTCACTCTTGTTGTCCAGGCTGGAGTGCAATGGTAAGATCTCGGCTCACTGCAACCTCCATCTCCTGGGTCCAAGCGATTCTCCTGCCTCAGCCTCCCAAGTAGCTGGGATTATAGGCATGAGCCACCGTGCCTGGCTAATTTTGTATTTTTAGTAGAGACGGAGTTTCTCCATGTTGGTTAGGCTGGTCTCGAACTCCCCACCTCAGGTGATCTGCCCGCTTCGGCATCCCAAAGTGCTGGGATTACAGGCGTGAGCCACCGCATCCGGCGCATCATACATTTTAATTATATTTGGCAAAATTCCCCAAGTTTTTCTTCTGTAAAAATCAGAGAAAATGACTGAGTGATAGTGAACCTTGACATTTATTTAATCCATTGCTTTAGAAATGATGAAAATCATCTAGGCTTTCAAACATCATTCTTTTTGTTTCTTTTGGCACCGTAAGACAGGCTGTTTTATGTTTAAACACAGGAAAATGCAGGACCACAGAGACTGGCTACATAAACTGTATAAATGGAGTTCAAATTATTCTGAGCCTTTAGGAACTGATCACTGAAACAGAAATTGTGGCTGAGTCTGTGTGTTTCAGGAACTGACTGTAACTTTGTGTTCTCCGATTTAACTTGTAGAAGACAAAAGTTTTAGAAGGATAAGAAATAAAAATGTGCTAATTGGAGGCTCACATGTATATGATTAAATCTCAATGGTAACTGCAGCAATTAGAATTTAGGCAAATAAGACATTTTTTGGGGCAGTGGTATTTTATCACTGACATTGTTTAAAATGGCCAGCACACGGTAGTAATAAAAGGCAGACCAACTTTTTTTTTTTTTTCAGACTGGAGTGCAGTGGCGGATCTCCGCTCACTGCAAGCTCCGCCTCCCGGGTTCATGCTATTCTCCTGCCTCAGCCTCCCGAGTAGCTGGGACCACAGGTGCCCACCACCGCGCCTGGCTAATTTTTTGTATTTTTAGTAGAGATGGGGTTTCACTATGTTAGCCAGGATGGTCTCGATCTCCTGACCTCGTGATCTGCCCTCCTCAGCCTCCCAAAGTACTGGGATTACAGGTGTGAGCCACCACGCCCGGCTGGCAGACCGACTTTTGATAGGTTTTATTTTTGTTTTAAAATTCCCTTTGGGCCAGATGGGATGGTTCGTGCCTGTAATTGCAGCACTTTGAGAGGCCAAGGTGGGTAGATCACTTGAGCCAGGGAGGTCGAGGCTGCAGTAAGCCGTGATTGCAGCACTGCACTCCAGCCTGGGTGACAGAGCGAGACCCTGCAGAAACAAAACAAAACAAAACAAAAAACTCCAAACAAAACTATCCTCTACAGAAATCTTGCTCCTATTTGTCTACAGTGGGGAAGGACAGCTCCTGCCTCCCCACTGTGGGCCTTTATGGCTTTTATGTTAGTTGTTGTTCAAGCAGCTCCCAGTAGCCTCCTGGGGGATGGAAGAGGCTGTGTCCACAGTTTCCTGAGCCCTTTAGTTCAGCCTGTGATGCCTCCTGCTGTGATTATTTCTTTCCTCTCTGTGTTCCAAATTTGCTAGAATGAGTGGGCGGGGAGTCTTTCCCTTCCCTCCTCCACCTGCCCCATCCCTGAATCTGTGGCTTGTTGAGCAGCTGCTGCCAAGGAAATGAAACCCCAAAGTGAAAGTGAGGCTCCATAATATGAGGAAATTGATAGGCCTTCCCTGTTCTCTGAGTCTAGACTCCATCACTGACTGCTCTGTAACCTAAGTTTGCTTGATGTTCTGATGGATCTCTGTGGAATTAGTTAAGGTGCAAAGGGGAGGGGAGAGAAGAAGAAAAGAGGACCCTTCTTAAATAGCAGTTGGGGCTTCAGGCTTTGCAGGGTTTCATCCTTATTCAGCCACAGGCTGAGAGGGGCTTGAGGAGGAAGCCGTGCATCCCTCTGCCATATACCTCTGCTGAGAACATTGTCAGTGCCAGGCTGGATAATGGTGAATGAGACGGAATCCTGGCCCTTGGAATGCTGGCAGGCTGGGCAAGGAAATTGATGACTTCTTCCCACAGGCTAGGCTTAACAATGAGTCATCCAATAATAGGGCTATGGCTTGGCTGTGGTGGCAGCAGCAACTCGCTTTGCTGAGGCATCAGGGGATGCATTGAGGAGTGCACATGTTGAGCCCGTCTCGAGGGATGAGTAGGAATCTTCCAGGTGAACGGCAAAAGGGCATTTCAGGCCGAGAGTGCGGTGAGGCAGAGGCCAGTTTTGCCATGGGAGCACAGTTGTTGAATGTCAGTACCTTGGTGTGAATTACTTGGTGTGGTGGGAAGAACCTCACCTTGAAGCTCAGGCAGGTCTGCTGCGGAATCCTGGTGCTGCTTTTTGGGGAGCTCCGAGACCTTAGGGAAGTTAATTTCCATCTCTGAGCTCCGTTTCCCGACTGGTAACATGGGGCTCTTATAAGGATTCCAGGTAACAGGTGAAAACCCCCAGCAGTGCTTGCTGGTAGTAGTGGGGGTGAGTAGAGGGGCAGTTCTGACTCAGCAGAAGGTGAGGTTTGCCCTGTAGGAGAATAGGCCTGGGCCTGGTGGTCAAAGCCTGGGAAGATGGATGAGCTTTGCTTCCTTTTGCAGGATGTTTATGACCTTTGGGCAGCTGAGGCTGGGCCTGATGCCTGCCAGAGCTGCCACTATCTTTCCCCCATTTGCTAAGAGGCCTGGGCACAGGGTGGCAATAAGGGAAAGTGTAATGTGTCAGGCCAGCTGCTATTCATCCCTCCTCCTCCTTCTCTGTGTGCCCGAGGCTGGGAATCTGGGGAGCCAGGCCTCCTCCTTCTCCTACCTGTCCTCAACCCAGCCTGTGGCATGGGGTCTCAACCCTTTCATAGGCATAAGTGCTTTTACAACTTTCACTTCCATTATTTCAATGATTCCTTACACAAACCCTGACAGATGGGTCTTAGCCCTGTTTACCAGAGAAACTCAGAGAGGTGAAGTGATCCCTGGAGATCACACAGCAATAGAGTACAGAGGGGCTCAGTTGAGGCCCCCGGGGGTGAGCTGGGCCCTGTTTCTGGGAATGCAGCCTCAGAAAATAGACACCTTGCTCCTCATGAGTTTTTTCTTTTCCTAAAACCTTGCCACCAAGACTCCCAACTGGGAAACCATTTCTCAGTACCCACCTTGGACTTTAGCCTTTCCTTGTATCACAAGCTTTTCTCCCAGGGCGTCAGAAGTGAAGGGGGTGAGTTTAGGGGTTTCCACACTCACCACAGAATGTGATTTTGCGAACATGGAGAATTGGTTTCATTCTGGGTTTCACAACCTCCACCGTGTCTCCAGCTGGTCCCAGAGCTATCTGTGACCTTTCCAAATCAAAACTAATGACAACATCCTGGGGAACGGTGGCAGTAAAAGCTGCCAGTTAGTGAATGGCTCCCAGGTTATCAAGCCCTATTTACTGAGTGTCTTTTAGGTATTAACTCCATTGATCCTCAGGATAATCCCACAAATCAGGTGCTGTACCTATCCCCATTTTACAGCCGAGGAAACTGAGGCTAGGAGTAATTAGGTAACTTGGCCAAGACTATACAGTTAGTAAGTAGTAGAGCTCAGATTTGAACTCAGAGCCCCAAGTGTGTAATGCTGTTTCTGAAAATTAAATCCATCTTGATTTAAAAGCAGAGCACTCATGCTCTTTGTCCCACTTTCTGTATTTTTTTTTTTAGTCCGGAAATATGTCATAAACAACCCCAAACCTTCAAACTCTGATGAGACAAATGACACGTAGGTGGAGTGGAATGCTTCCTGCATAGCCTTGAGTGAAAGAAAAACATTCTTTTTGTTTTGTTTCAACCCTTGGGTTAAAAAGTATTCTGAAAGCATCCTCACTGTCCTCCCTGGTCCTGCACAGTGGCAGAGCCGGGGGTCTTGGACTGAGTCAGAGTTGCATGGATGCATCTGGAGGGACCTTGATTGGAGAGAGGTAAAGTCCGCTGTAGGGCAGGGCTGTCTTCTTTCTCTTTGCAGGGGCGAGGAAGAGGCTGGGTGCCACTTTCAGGTTGCCCTGGGCAGGTGACATCACCTCCCTTAGCTACAGTTTCCCCATCTGTGAAATGAGGCATGACTGCCTATCTCAACCCAGCTCTTCAGTCTTCCCCCCCTTTCCCTTTAGATAACGCATCTCCTGTGGTCTCGCTCCAGGCTACACAGTAGAATCACCTGGGAACTTTATTTTATTTATTTATTTATTTGAGACGGAGCCTTGCTCTGTCGCCCAGGCTGGAGTGCAGTGGCACGATCTCGGCTCACTGCGACCTCTGCCTCCTGGGTTCAAGCGATTCTCTTGCCTCAGCCTCCTGAATAGCTGGGACTACAGGCACATGCCACTACACCTGACTAATTTTTTGTATTTTTAGTAGAGACGGGATTTCACCATGTTAGCCAGGATGGTCTTGATCTCCTGACCTCTTGATGCTCCCGCCTCGGCCTCCCAAAGTGCTGAGATTATAGGCATGAGCCACTGTGCCCAGCCCACCTGGGAACTTGAAAAAAATACCAGGCTTGGGCTCCACCCCGGGGACCCTGCTTCTGACTAAACCCCAAGAGCACCTTGAGATTCCCACTCACCACAGTGGAAGCCCCTGCCCTGCCTGCCTCTCCTCCCGTCTCCTTATCTCCTGCTTGCCTGTCTCCATACATCTCCTTAAAGGCCACTTCCTCCCCACCAGCTTCTATGATTGCAGTATGGTGTGTAGGATTTGGATGTCCTTAGATCTGGGTTAAAATTATGTCTCTACCACATACAAGTTTCCTTCATCTTTCAAGACCAAAACAAAAATTTCAGGTGCTCAGGTGTTCTCTTTGACATCACCTCCAGTTCATCTTCTCCCATTCTCTCCCTTTATTTTCTTTATTATTATTATTACATTTTAGAGATGGGGGTCTCATATGTTTCCCATGCTGGCCTTGAACTCCTGGCTCAAGTGATCCTTCAGCCTCAGCCTCCTGAGTAGCTGGGACTACAGGCACATGCCACTGTGTCCCCATTCTCTCAAACACATTTCAGCCAGGCGTTTGCCTCCAACTCTCAGTAGGAGCTGCTCTCATAAGGATCACAGATGATCCTCATTCTAAACCATGATCCATCTGATGTGTGCGCTGTGTCCCTGCCTCTCGTTGGGATACCTGCAGCCCAGTGTGAGGGCCCGGTTCTTCCCCAGCCTACTCTGTCTCTAAACAGCCCCATCCCAGCCTCCCAGTTGCTCTGTCCAGACACCTTGGGGTCATCTGACTCCTCTTTCCTTCACATCCCACCTCATTCTGTCAGCACAGTCGGTGGGCTGCAGCTTCAAAGGAGATCCAGCATCCATTACTATTCATGCCCGGATCCCCGCTCTCCGCAGTTTGCCTCCCAATAGGTTCCCGCTTCCTCCTTGCACCCTACATCTCATCTCTTCTCAACACAGAAGCCAGAGGGACCCTTTTAAAACCCAAGTTGGATCCTGAGTCTCCTGGGTTCTAAACTTGGCAGTGGCTCCTGCCAGTGACAGTCAGAGGCAAGGGTGTAGCGCTGTCAGGCGCTGCGTTGCCTTCCGGCCCGGCTGCTCTTCTTCAACCCTCCGTTCCACCCCCGCTTCCCACCCTCTGCCCTCCTGGCACCCCTACTCCAGCCTCGCTGGCCTCCTTGTTGTTGCTCAGACATGCGCCCTGCTGGGGCCTTTGCTTGGGCTTCTCCCCCTGCCGGAGGTGTCAGCCACCTGCAGGGCTCATCCCCGGCCTTTCTGTTGGTTTGGAATCTCTTCTCCTATTCTAGATTATTTATTTATTTACTAAATTATTTATTTAAAAAAATATTTTTTTCGTAGAGACGGGGTTTTGCCATGTTGGCCAGGCTAGTCTTGAACTCCTGACCTCAGGTGATCCACCCACCTCAGCCTTCCAAAGTGCTGGGATTACAGGTGTGACCCACCGTGCCAGCCTAAGGTATTTTAAAAAACTTTTTGTCTCCTGCTACTGAGCAAAAGCTCCACACTCTGGTCACAGACAGAGCCCAGGTGCCTAGATTGGTGCTGGGTGCACAGCTCACCCAGTATATGCGTTTCTTGGCCCTCCAAAGCAGAGGTGGGCATCCTCCCAAGGTGAAGGGGTTCTCCAGGGTGTCATTGACTGCTTACACCATGCCCTTGACGGGGGAGGAGGGGAACTGCCAAAAAGCTATGGTGACCCTCTGTGTCAGCAACCCCCTCTTCTGTAATTCATGCAGGCTCAGGTCTGAGAACCACAGCTGCGGATCAAGGCGGCAGGCTTGGAGTCAGGAACCCCGTGAACTAGAGCACAGAGTGCGGGTTGGCTGTGTTGTCATTGCCCTGATATCGCCTTGGACTCCCTCAGTGCCTTGGTTCTTAAATTAAAAAAAAAAAAAAAAAGGGGGGGGCCGGGTGCGGTGGCTCATGCCTGTAATCCCAGCACTTTGGGAGACCGAGGCAGGTAGATCACAAGGTCAGGAGATCGAGACCATCCTGGCTAACACGGTGAAACCTCGTCTCTACTAAAAATACAAAAATTAGCCGGGTCTGGTATGGGTGCCTCTAGTCCCAGCTACTCGGGAGGCTGAGGCAGGAGAATGGTGTGAACCCGGGAGGTGGAGCTTGCAGTGAGCCGAGATTGCGCCACTGCACTCCAGCCTGGGCGACAGAGCAACACTCTGTCTCAAAAAAAAAAAAAAAAAAAAAAAAAAACACTGGACAGAGGGAATAATAGATAAACATGTTTGTGATGAAGCAAATACAGTCACATAATCTCACAATCTGTGTGGCAGGTATACAGAGGTTCATTAAAAAGCTTCCTTTAACTTTGTTTTGTTTTGTTTTTTGAGACAGAGTCACGCTCTTGTCACCCAGGCTGGAGTGCAATGGCGCGATCTTGGCTCACCGCAACCTCTGCCCCCCAGGTTTAAGTGATTCTCCTGCCTCAGCCTCCCAAGTAGCTGGGATTACAGGCGCCCGCCACCATGCCCAGCTAATTTTTTTTGTATTTTTAATAGAGATGGGATTTCACCATGTTGGCCAGGCTGGTCTCGCACTCCGGACCTTGGGTGATCCACCCGCCTTGGCTTCCCAAAGTGCTAGGATTACAAGGCGTGAGCCACCGCGCCTGGCCTCAATTTTGAACGTTTGAAAATTTTTCACGATAAAATGTTGAGAAACATGCTGTAAACTTAAAGATGCTCATTGCAGAAGACCTGCAATATATAGAAAAATAGAAGGAAGCCAAAATTATCACAAAAACCACGCTTAGCCCCAGCACCCAGCACCCAGAAGGAATGTCCATTAGGATATTGCTATAGACATTTCTAGTCTTTTTGCTTGTGTCGGTTTTGCTATTTCTACATGATAGTGATTGTATGGATTACCACTGATTTTGTCAAGTCTTAACTCAATTTCTGATTCAAAAATGAACACATGCTTATTTAAACATTTTGGAAAGTTAGAAAATACTTTTTTTTTTTTTTTGAGACAGTCTCACACTGTCTTCCAGATAGGAGTGCAATGGCACCATCTGGGCTCACTGCAAGCTCCACCTCTTAGGTTCAAGCCATTCTCCAGCCTCAGCCTCCTAAGTAGCTGGGACCACAGGCATGTACCACCCCACCTGGCTAATTTTTGTATTTTTTGTAGAGATAGGGTTTCACCATGTTGGCCAGGCTGGTCTCAAACTCCTGACTTCAAGTGATCCACCTTCCTTGGCCTCCCAAAGTGCTGGGATTACAGGTGTGAGCCACCACACCCGGCCTAGAAAATAATTAAAAAGAAAATTAATACCTTCAATTGAGAGGGAAGTTTCATGAGTTTTGGCAACAGACAATATCCACATTTCCCAACTTAAAAACTGCAAGTCCATCAACAATGAGTATTTTTTCCCCTTTAAATACTTTTTAACATTTTTATTGTCAAAGTAATTCATATTAATGAAAATTCAAACAATAAAATAACATGAAATATAAAAGTTCCTGAATCCCAACCCCCCACTGTTGTGTATGTAATATACAACAGCTTGGTTATTTTCCTTAGCTCATATGTAGTGTATAATACATTTTATACATACATGTATAAAAAAGTATATATATATTTTATTGAGGCAGACTAAGTGCAGTGGCATGATCTCAACTCACTGCAATCTTCACCTCCCAGGATCAAGTAATTCTCTTGCCTCAGCTTCTCAAGTAGCTGGGACTACGGGCATGTGCCACTATGCCCGGCTAATTTTTGTATTTTCAGTAGAGACAGGGTTTTGCCATGTTGGCCAGGCTGGTCTCAAACTCCTAACCCCAAGTGATCCACCCACCTCAGCCCCCCAAAGTGCTGGGATTATAGGCGTGAACCACTGCGCCTGGCCTAAAATATATATTTTAAGCAACAGTGGAATAATAATGTCTTTCAACTTGCTTTTCTCAATTAATATTTCCATGCCTGCTCATGTAAATTCACTGTGCTCTCTCTAATGTCTGTGTGTGTGGATGTAGGATAATTTACTTAACTAGTCCTTATTGATGGTTGTTAGGGTTGTTTTTTTCTTTTCTTTTTTTTCCTTCAACTTTTATTTTAAGTTCCAGCATACATGTGCAGGATGTACAGGTTTGTTACAAAGGTAAAACTGTGCCGTGGTGGTTTGCTGCACGGATCAACCCCATTACCTGGGTATTAAGCCCGGCATTCAGGTCGTTTTTTTCAATATGAATTTCAGAGACCAGAAATTGCTCCTCAGTTTGCTTGCTAAGGAAAATGGTTGCTATGCAGCTCTTGGTGACACTGCTTTTGTGCAGAGATAAAGGCTTTTTGTTCTGAAATCCCGTGGGTGCAGAGTCTCAGCTCTGCCAGTCGCTTCGTGAGCTGTATGGGAGAGCCTTGGTCACTGTGTGGGCTGGGGTTCCTCTGAACTTTGCCATGGAGGAGGCAGTTCTCTTCCCAGGCACTCTGCTGGCCCTGAGCTTGATGCTGGAGCAGAGAACTACCTGACGACGCAGTGCAGTGGCATTCCTGGAATCACTGTAGGTTCTTTTACAATAGGGGTTGGCAAACATTTCCTGTAAAGGGGCAGATAGTAAACATTGTATTATTTTATTTTATTTATTTTTTGAGATAGAGTCTTGCTCTGTTGCCCAGGCTGGAGTGCAATGGCGCGATCTCAGCTCACTGCAACCTTCCGCCTCCGGGTTCAAGTGATTCTCCCTGCCTCAGCCTCCTGAGTAGCTGGGACTACAGGTACCCACCACCACTCGTGGCTAATTTTTATATTTTTAATAGGGTTCCACCAACTTGGCCAGGCTGATCTTAAACTCCTGACCTCAAGTGATCTGCCTGCCTTGGCCTCCCAAAGTGCTGGGATTACAGGCATGAGCCACTGCGCCTGGCCATGATAGTAAACATTTTAGATCTTTGTATAATTTTCATGTGTCACTAAATACTATTCCTCCTTTGAATTTTCCCCCAAACATTAAAAAAAAAAATGTACAAACCATTCTTAGCTTGTAGGTGGGCCATATGAAAACAGGCAGAGGTCCAAATTTGGCCCATGAACTGCAGTTTTCATACTTCTAAATTTAGAACATGAGTTTTTGGATTATTAGTTTTGATTCAGCTGAGATGGGTGATGTGTATAATGATAAGTACTTGCTTTTCTAGGTGGATCTTAGCCATAGAGGTAAATTATTCATATCCTCAGTTCATAGCACCCTGTCCTTGCTGGTCCCTACAAGACCTCCCTCTCTTGTGTGTTTATTTATTTGTTCCCTTTAATCATCATTCTTTTTTTTTTTTTTGAGACAGAGTCTCTGTCACCCAGGCTGGAGGGCAGTGGCACGATCTCGGCTCACTGCAACCTCTGCCCCCTGGGTTCAAGTGATTCTCCTGCCTCAGCCTCCCATGTAGCTGTGCACCACCATGCCTGGCTAATTTTTGTATTTTTAGTAGAGATGGGGGGGGGGTTTCACCATATTGGCCAGGCTGGTCTCAAACTTCTGACTTCAAGTGATCTGCCTGCCTCGGCCTCCCAAAGGGCTGGAATTACAGGCATGAGCCACTGCGCCTGATCCCCTTTCGTTTGAGACGGAGTTTCACTCTGTTGCCCAGGCTGGAGTGTGATGGTATGATCTCTGCTCGCTGCAACCCCCACCTCCTGGGTTCAAGAGATTCTCCAGCCTCAGCCTCTCGAATAGCTGGGATTACTGGTGCACGCCACCACGTCTGGCTAATTTTTATATTTTTGGTGGAGGCAGGGCTTCATCATGTTGGCCAGGCTGATCTTGAACTCCTGACCTCAGGTGATCCACCCGCCTTGGCCTCCCAAAGTGCTGGTATTACAGGTGGAAGCCATTGTGCCTGGCTGTGTATCTTTAATTTATATAAGTGGCATTATGTTACAGAGCTCATCCCCATTTCCCACTCAGCCGTGTCTTTTAAAGATATCCAAGTTGCCAAGTGAACATTAACTAGTGTGTAGGGCTCCATAGGTGGGTCCACTGTCTTTTACTTCATTTTCAAAACGAAGTTGTCTTGAGTGAAATTATGTGTTGAGCTTGAGCATAATTATGTGTTGAATGTGGGAATATGTCTCTCTTGCCCTTACAAAGAATAGGTAACTTGGCTGAGTGTCAAAAAAAAAAAAAAAAATTACAGCTTTTTTCCTTCCAAACTGTAAATACATATTTAAAAATTATTTAATTTTTTTTGTTTTACTTTGGCCAGGCGCGTTGGTTCACGTCTGTAATCCCAGCACTTTGGGAGGCCGAGGCGGGCAGATCATGAGATTAGGAGTTGGAGATCATCCTGGCTAACATGGTGAAACCCCGTCTCTACTAAAAATACAAAAACAAAATTAGCCGGGCATGGTGGTGGGTGTCTGTAGTCCCAGCTACTCCAGGGGCTGAGGCAGAGGAATGGCGTGAACCTGGGAGGCGGAGCTTGCAGTGAGCCAAGATCGCACGACTGCACTCCAGCCTGGGCAAAAGAGCCAGACTCTGTCTCAAAAAAAAAAAAAAAAAAAAAATTGTTTAATTTTTATTTATTTTTAACATTTACTTTCTTAAAAAAATTAAGTTATAATTTACCCTTTCAGTGTTTACTTCTGTGTCTTAATGAACACTTGTAATTGCAGAATGGTTGCCACAATCAGGATGTAGAAGAGTAGGCTGGGCGTGGTGGCTCACGCCTATAATCCCAGAACTTTGGGAGGTTGAGGTGGGTGGATCACCTGAGGCTGGGAGTTCAAGACCAGCCTGGCCAACATGGTAAAACCCCATCTGTACTAAAAATACAAAAAATTAGCCAGGCGTGGTGGTGCATGCCTGTAGTCCCAGCTACTTGGAAGGCTGAGGCAGGAGAATTGCTTGAACCCGGGAGGCGGAGGTTGCAGTGAGCCGAGATCGTGCCACTGCACTCCAGCCTGGGTGACAGAGGGAGACTGTCTCAAACAAAACAAAAAACAAACAAACAAACAAAAACAAAAATGTAGAAGAGTATAGAAATTTTACCCCTGAAATTCCCTCATGCCTCTTGCTAGTCAGTCCCTCTCCTCAACCCCTGTGACAATCATGGATCACTTTTCTGTGCAGTAGTTACGCCTGTTCTGGAATGACATATAGATGGAATCATACAGCATGTGGCTTTTTGGGTGTGACTTTTTTGCTCTTCCTTTGTGGATAACGGAATACTTTTTTTGCCTGAACCATTATAATATTTTAAATTATTTTTTGTCATTGTAATAACTTCTGTTTTAAAATGTGCAGCATGAGGCCGGGTGTGATGGCACATGCCTATAATCCCAGCACTTCGGGAGGCCGAGGTGGGAGGATCCCTTGAGCCCAGGAGTTTGAGACCAGCCTGGGCAACAAGGCAAAACCCTATCTCTACTAAAAATATGTAAAAATTAGCCAGGTGTGGTGGTGTGCACCTGTGCTCCCAACTATTTGGGAGGCTGAGGTGGGAAGATGACCTGAGCCTGGAGAAGTTGAGGCTGCAGTGAGCCATGATCATGCCACTGCACCCCAGCCTGAGCAACAGAGTGAGATCCTGTCTCAAAAAGGAAAAAAAAAAAAAAAAAAGCAGCATGTTCTATGTGAGGGCTCCTCTCATTAGTACTTATATGGAGCAGGTGAGCTCTTTGGCGCTGCGCACCACCGGCTGCTCATTACTCAACATGGTCTTACTGATGTCCACACCATCTCCTTTTCCAACCTGCAGGCTCCCTCGAGGATGGGAACCCACCCAGTCTTCATGTCCTTTTCTGTTTGAGGAGATTCCTGTTTCAATTTCTTTTCGGGGATTCTTGAATCCCCAAACTCTGACCAAACAATTAATACTCTTTTTTTTCCCCCTGGAAAACAATAGGATTCATAAATCGTGACCATTGTCCATTGTTCTGAAATAGATTCTCAGTAAGAACTGGGTGCCTTCTGTTTTGGAAAAGAAATTATATTTACTGCAACAAAAGAACATGATTTATCTGTAAAATTCCCTGCCACACATGCTACCCGTTTGTAGTTTTAATGTTTCTGTGAAATAATAAGCAAACTGGCCCTTGACCCTCCTTCATAGGCATTGTAGAGTTGTGATTGGCTATTACCCACTGCTCAACATCTGTGCCCAGGGGAGGTCATCCAAGGATGAGTCCTCCCCATCCTTCATCCTTGATGGAATGTCTCTGGTAGGCCCACCGAGCTTGGTGGTGAGATATGGGCAGAGCCCTGTGGATCTACCCCTATGTGCAAGCAAGCCAGAGCCCCTACCCCATATCTTCACTGTGCTGAGGGCAGTTTAGCCCTGACTGTGGCTGAAGACTCCAACAAAGGATGAGGGGCCAGAACCAGCCTCTGGTGGGCTCTGTCTCTAGGTGTTCTAAAAGGTTGATTTCTTTGCTTATTAAAGGGTTTTATTTTTTATTTTTTATTTTGAGACGGAGTCTCGCTCTGTCACCCAGGCTGGAGTGCAGTGGCACTATCTCGGCTCACGGCAAGCTCTGCCTCCCGGGTTCACGCCATTCTCCTGTCTCAGCCTTCCGAGTAGCTGGGACTACAGGCGCCCGCCACCACCCCCGGCTAATTGTTTTTGTATTTTTAGTAGAGACAGGGTTTCACGGTGTTAGCCAGGATGGTCTCGATCTCCTGAGCTCGTGATCCGCCCTCCTCAGCCTCCCAAAATGCTGGGATTACAGGCGTGAGCCACCGTGCCTGGCTCATTAGAGGAGTTTAAAGGTTGGCCTGGACCAGAGAAGGTCATTACCCTGATTCTGGTGAGAATCGGAACTCCCCCTCCCCCAGCACTTAGTGCAGGGTCTGATGCTGGGACGTGGATAATGTTGAATGGATGCGATCTTGAACCTCTCTGAAGTTTTCTCAAACTCTGCTCCATGCTCCCCTAACAGGGTGAGAGCATTTACCGCACCCTCCCTACCTTCCTCTTCTCACATATGCACACTGACACTCACACATAGTCTCACACTCACGCATCTACCCTCACACACATACTCGTTTAATGTGCACGCACACACCTTAGCATCAGGCTGAGCAGCCAGGGGACATTACTGCCGGAGATTGACACCAATTCTCCATTAGGCCGAGGCCAGGTGTTGGGGAGTGTCTGTGGGATGCCCTCCAGATCCCTCAGCCTCTGGCACGGACCCCAGGTGGGCAGCTCTAGTCACATAACTGGTAGTGTTTCCCGAACGGTCAAACTGGGCTGAGAATCAGCCAGCTGGGCGTTCAGTCCTGGCCAAGTCACTCATGAGCTGTGTGTCTTTGCACAAATTCTTTGGCATTTCTAGGCCTTGATTTTCCTCATCCATAAAATGGGGTTCATCATTGGATGGTTGTGTGGATTTATTGAGCCATCTTGTAAAACACGGAGTGGAGTGCTTGGCTTAGAGTAAGAGTTCAATAAATAATATTCCTAGAAATAATAAGGCAGAGACTCCAGCTCATGAAGAAACCTTTTAGGTTTGCACTTGGCAATTTGTATTGACAGAAGGGTAGGCCCATGGTGCCTGCAGGTCTGGGTCACAAGCTTGTGAAGTTGGACTGGCATTGGACCTGGCAGAGCAGGGCTCAGGACGTACGTTCTGCTGAGCTGATAGCTGGGGACTACTCAGCTGCACCTTCCTCACTGAGCCCTGCCCGGGTTCCATGATCTCACGCCGCCTCTAACAGCCCTGTTCTTGGTTTTACAGCCGGAGCCTAAGCCTGGAGACCTGATCGAGATTTTTCGCCCTTTCTACAGACACTGGGCCATCTATGTTGGTGACGGATATGTGGTTCACCTGGCCCCTCCGAGTAAGAACACACAGGACCTCCACTGTGATGGGCCCCAGGGACTGGGAAGAGAGGGGATGGGGAACTGTGGGTAACAAGTAACCCCAACATTCTTCTTGTTTCCCAACTGGCAGCTGTCTCTGAGTGTTACAAGAAGTTTGATGTGGGGCAGTTTGGTGTGGGGCACTGGTTTTCAAGGTCTGCTCCTTGGAACCTCAGGGGGTTCTTTAGAGCAGGGGTCCCCAACCTCCAGGCCACGGACTGGTACTGGTTAGGAACTGGGCTGCAGAGCAGGAGGTGAGTGGCGGGCAAGCGAGCGAAACTTCATCTGTATTTACAGCTGCTCCTCATCGCTTGCATTACCGCCTGAGCTCCGCCTCCTGTCAGATCAGCAGCGGCATTAGATTCCCATAGGATCATGAACCCTACTATGAACTGCACACGCAAGGGATCTAGGTTGCACACTCCTTGTATTAGTCTGTTTTCATACTGCTATAAAGAACTACCTGAGACTGGGTAATTTAGAAAGAAAGGAGGTTTAATTGACTCACAGTTCTGCATGGTTGGGGAGGCCTTGGGAAACTTACCATTATGGCAGAAGGTGAAGGGGAAGCAAGGCAGGTCTTATACAGTGTCAGGAGGCCGGGGAGTACCACACTTTTTTTTTTTTTAATAGAGTTTTGCTCTTGTTGCCCAGGCTGAAATACAATGGCACAATCTCGGCTCACTGCAAACTCCACCTCCCGGGTTCAAGTGATTCTCCTGTCTCAGCCTCCCAAGTAGCTGGGATTACAGGCACCTGCCACCACACCCAACTAATTTTTCTATTTTTAGTAGAGATGGATTTTCATCATATTTGTCAGGCTGGTCTTGAACTCTGGACCTCAGGAGATCCACCTGCCTCAGCCTCCCAAAGTGCTGGGATGACAGGCATGAGCCACCACGTCCGGAGTGCCACAATTTTAAACCATCAGATCTTGTGAGAACTCACTCATTATCATGAGAACAACATGAGGGAAATCTCGCTCGTGATTCAATCACCTCCCACATAGTCCCTCCCCTGACACGTGGGGATTACAGTTCAACATGAGATTTGGGTGGGGATACAGAGCCAAACCAAATCACTCCTTATGAGAATCTAATGCCTGATGATCTGTCACTGTCACACATCACCCCAGAAGGGACTGTCTAGTTGCAGGAAAATAAGCTCAGGGCTCCTACTGATTCTGCATTATGGTGAGTTGTATGATTATTTCGTTATATATTACAATGTAATAATAATAGAAATAAAGTGCACAATAAACGTCATGTGCTTGAATCATCCCTAAACCATCCCTCCCCCCTGCCTAGTCCATGCAAAAATTGTCTTCCACGAAACCTGTCCCTGATGCTAAAAAGGTTGGGGACCGCTGCTTTAGAGGGACCGAGGTGGCATCTGAGGGGGAAGCTCTGCTTTGATTTTTTTTATGCTGTGACTTTGTATGCAACACACTCAAAAAAAAATTTTTTTTTGACAGAGTCTCACTCTGTTGCCCAGGCTGGAGTGCAGTGGCGTGATCTCAGCTCACTGCAAATTCTGCCTCCCGAGTTCACACCATTCTCCTGCCTCAGCCTCCTGAGTAGCTGGGACTACAGGTGCCTGGCACCATACCAGACTAATTTTTTGTATTTTTAGTAGAGATGGGGTTTCACTGTGTTAGGCAGGATGGTCTCAATCTCCTGACCTTGTGATCCACCCACTTTGGCCTCCCAAAGTGCTGGGATTACAGGCGTCAGCCACCACGCCTGGCCGCAACACACTCAACTCTTAAGCATAAAGCTTCTGGGAAGAGTGCAGGTGTTTGGGCAGACAGATTGGTTATGAATCCAGTTTCCATTCTTCAGCCTTGGTTTCCTTTTTTGCAAACTGAGGATATGAATACTTAACTTGGAGAACTCTCGTGAGAATTCCTCACCCTTCTCTTAAGCCTTTAACTTAAACTGGGGTATAACATAAATATTGTAAAATGTACAAGCATAGTAAAGTATACAGTCAGTGAATTAAAAAAAAATCCATCTATGTAACAGTGTCCCAGATCAACATCTAGAACATTCGCACTGTGCCACTTACCCTGAAAGGCTCTCTCATGCTTCTACAATATCCCCTCTGCACCCCTCGCCCAGGCAACCATCATTCTAGCTTTTCCTGCCATAGGTGAGGTTTGCCTGTTCTAGAACTTCATGGAAGAGGTATCACATGGCCTACACTCTTTTGTGTCTGGCTTCTTTTAGCAAACATCATGCCCATGTGAGTCATCCATGCTGCTGTGAGTAGCAAGAGATCTTTTTCACTGCTGTGTATTTTCCGTTATATGAATATGCCACAATTTAGCATCCATTTTTCTGACATCAGACTCATTGCAAATTTGGACTGCTATGAATAGAACTGTTATAGACCCTCTTTTTTTTTTCTTTTTTTTGAGACGGAGTCTTGCTCTGCCGCCCAGGCTGGAGTGCAGTGGCCGGCTCTCAGCTCACTGCAAGCTCCGCCTCCCGGGTTCACGCCATTCTCCTGTCTCAGCCTCCCGAGTAGCTGGGACTACAGGCGCCCGCCTCGTCGCCCGGCTAGTTTTTTGTATTTTTTAGTAGAAACGGGGTTTCACCGTATTAGCCAGGATGGTCTCGATCTCCTGACCTCGTGATCCGCCCGTCTCGGCCTCCCAAAGTGCTGGGATTACAGGCTTGAGCCACCGCGCCCGGCCCCTCTTTTTTTTTTTCTGAGGCGGAGTCTTGCTCTGTGGCCCAGGCTAGAGTGCAGTGGCATGATCTTGGCTCACTGCAACTTCTGCCTCCTGGGCTTATGCAAGTCTCCTGCCTCAGCCTCTGGAGTAGCTGGGATTACAGGCGCGCGCCACCATGCCCAGCTAAGTTTTGTATTTTTAGTAGAGATGGTATTTCACCATGTTGGCCAGGCTGATCTCGAACTCCTGACCTCAAGTGATCTGCCCGCCTTGGCCTCCCAAAGTGCTGTGATTACAGGCGTGAGCCACCACACCTGGCCTTCTGGAATGTTTTATTTTTATCTTTATTTTTTTTTGAGACAGAGTCTTGCTCTGTTGCCTAGGCTGGAGTACAGTGGTGCAATCTCGACTCACTGCAACCTACACCTCCCAGGTTCAAGCGATTCTCTTGCCTCAGCCTCCTGAGTCGCTGGGATTACGGGCACACACCTTCCCCCAAGGCCCACAGCCACGCGTCTGACCCTTCCACATGTTGCTTATCCTATGTGGATGGAGCCAAGGGCAGATACCCTGCTGGGGGCCAGCTCTGAGCCTCTGTGGCCTTTCCCAGAACCAATCTGTTTCCTCTTTGTGGATCTGCAGGTGAGGTTGCAGGAGCAGGTGCAGCCAGCGTCATGTCTGCCCTGACTGACAAGGCCATCGTGAAGAAGGAATTGCTGTATGATGTGGCCGGGAGTGACAAGTACCAGGTCAACAACAAACATGATGACAAGTACTCACCGCTGCCCTATAGCAAAATCATCCAGCGGGCGGAGGAGCTGGTGGGGCAGGAGGTGCTCTACAAGCTGACCAGCGAGAACTGCGAGCACTTTGTGAACGAGCTGCGCTATGGAGTCGCCCGCAGTGACCAGGTGCGTCCTCCACCCATGTCGCCTTCCCCAGGAACAAGACCATTCCCTCAGCTGACGGAGGCTGGGGATGGCTATGGAAGCATGAACAAGACAAAGTAGCAGAGACAGAATTACTGCCCTTAAGGATGTCACAGCTGGAGTAGGGATAAGGGTGGGGAAAGAGGCAAGTTGGCAGATCAGTGTAGTCGGGGGTGGGGGTGGGTGGCCAAGGAAGGGAGTCACATACATGGTATTCATTCCTGTTACCAAGCCCTCCCTAGCCACCTATCCCTGAGATGGCCCTCCCAGCCCTAAAGGCAGGTTTGAGGACCCACTACCTTACAGATTGGGAAACTGAGCTTAAGTAACTTGTCTACAGCCATTCATTTCATCAAAATAATCTTTGTTGGGTCT
Organism: Trachypithecus francoisi; assembly: GCF_009764315.1. NCBI lineage: Eukaryota > Metazoa > Chordata > Mammalia > Primates > Cercopithecidae > Trachypithecus > Trachypithecus francoisi. The sequence goes on from NW_022681473.1 coordinate 10,646,247, forward strand.
CCAGACCTGGTACCTGTCTTTTCCTGTGCAGATAATTCGCAGAGTTGGGATTTGAAGCCCAGGTCTGTGTGGCATAGCCCGATCATGCTTATAAACAGCACTGTCTTCAGCTTGGCTGAACCCTAAGGGTAAATCTGGGAGACCCTAGGGGATGCAGTTTTGTTCATTTACTTGATTTTATTTTTGTCATTCCTCTCCTTTCAGTCTCGTTTTCTCCTCCCATTTTCTTGCACTTCTTCCCCCTCCCTTTCAGCCATTTCCATCTTTTTTTTTTTTTTTTTTTTTTGCATAGGTGAAAAAACATTGGGAAGGTTCTTACATGGCTGTTGAAACAAAAGGACATATTTTTATCAGTGAATGATTAGGTTAAGACCCATCAGGCTGTTCACTTTTATTATTGTTATTTTTGAGATCAATTTCTTCTTCCCTGGTCAGTGTGGTGGTTAAGAGCATGGGCTCCTGGAGTCAGGCCAACGTGGGCTGGACCTGGTCTCTGCCTTTTGCCGGCTGTCTGACCTCGGGAGAGTTAGTCCAGCTCCCTACACTTTGGTAAAGTACGAATGATAATACTCATCTTGGAGGATTACCATGTGAATTAAATAAGAGCATGTTTATTCTTAGTACAGTGCTGACTCAACAAATTCACTGAATACATTGTAGTAGTAAAAATAGTCATAATTATCCTCTTTTTTTTGCTTGGTTCATCCAGTGCCTGGTCCACTGGCCTCTGTGGGCCACAGCGACTTGAATGGGAAGGCATTGACTAACACCACCTGTAGGAATCACTGTTACTCTCTTCACACTGCTGATAACCAGCTGTGCTTACTACACCAACCCTCATGTTTGTTAGGTGGCTCCTACACCTGTCTACAGTGAGATATTAGTTACCTTTAAACGGGTATCCTCTTACCTTTTTTTCAATCAGTTGGGCTATTAATATTCAACAACTAGTTATCTATGAATGTTAAAGGTGATCAACTTAGAAATTGAGTAGGTGGTACATAGCTAACTAGGTAAAGAAAGGGCAGTATTGCCAATGTTTGTGAAGACTGCAGTCTGTCGGTCATGGTCTGGCTTCAACTTCCCCGAGAGTTGATAAGAGCTTTCTTCTGGGGAATCAATGGGCAGGGCCATGAGAAGTTTGTTAGTGCCCGAATATTGGCAGGCTTCAAAAGGTGATGCAATGAAAGCAGGAGACCAGGGGATAGTGGCACTTACCACATCTATCTCTTGGGGATAACAGCCTTCAAAACATTTGTCTCTTGTTTTTCTTTTCTTAAAACAATTTTATTTTAGGCTTGGCACAGTGGCCCACGCCTGTAATCCCAGCACTTTGGGAGACTGAAGCAGGCAGACCACTTGAGGTCAGGAGTTTGAGACCAGCCTGGCAAACATGGTGAAACCCCGTCTCCACTAAAAATACAAAGGCCGGGTGCGGTGGCTCACGCCTGTAATCCCAGCACTTTGGGAGGCCAAGGTGGGTGGATCATGAGGTCAGGAGATCGCGACCATCCTGGCTAACATGGTGAAACCCCGTCTCTACTAAAAATACAAAAACTTAGCCAGACTTGGTGGTGGGTACCTGTGGTCCCAGCTGCTTGGGAGGCTGAGGCAGGAGAATGGTGTGAACCCAGGAGGCAGAGCTTGTAGTGAGCCGAGATGGCACCACTGCACTCCAGCCTGGGCAATGGAGCGAGACTCCATCCCCCCAAAAAAAAAAAAAAAAAAAATTGGCTGGGCGTGGTGGTGAGCATCTGTAATCCCAACTACTTGGGAGACTGAGGCAAGATAATCACTTGAACCCAGGAGGCGGAGGTTGCAGTGAGCCCAGATCACACCATTGCACTCCAGCCTAGGCAACAGAGCGAGACCCAGTCTCCAAAAAAAATAGAGATGAGGTCTCACTCTGTTACCAAGGCTGGTCTTGAACTCCTGAGCTCAAATGATCCTAATGCCTCAGCCTCCCAAAGTGCTAGGATTATAGACATAAGCCACTGTGCCCGGCCACATTTGTCTCTTGAGTCACACTTGATGAGGCATGGCTGTCATCTTGGTATCTCTCTTTACTAGCATCCTAGAAATTCCTTTCTGTTCCCTGCTGTATTAATGCTTTTATCCTCTGTAGTTCACATCTTTCTCTTTTTTGGTTTATGCCCTTGTTTTGGTAGACTACTTCCCCTAATAGTTTACTGAGAAATGGTACATTTATAAAAGATCCCTAGGCAGGCATGGTGGCATGTGCCTGTAATCCCAGCTACTCAAGAGGCCGAGGCACAAGAATTGCTTGAACTCAGGAGGCAGAGGTTGTAGCAGTGAGCTGAGATCACGCCACTGTACTCCAGCGTGGGTGACAGAGTGAGACTTGGTCTAAACAAAACAAAACAAAAAAACCAAGAAACAAAAAACAAACAAACAAAACAAGATCTTGCATGCCTGAAAATATCTTCATTTTATCATCACATTTGATTAAGGCTGGGTATAGAATTCTAGGTTAGAAACAGTGTTTTTTTTCAGAAATTTGAAGGCATTGGTTTATTGTCATCTAGTTTTTGCTACTGTGGTAGAGAAGTCTGAAGCTGTTCTGGTTTTTGATCCTTTGTATGTGATCGATTATTTCTTTTCAGAACCGTATAGAATCTTCTCTTCATCCTCAGTGTTCTGAAATTTTATTACCTTGCACGGGTCTCTTTTCAGTATTGTGCCAGGTACTCAATGACTCCTGTCAGTTTGGAAACTCAGTTTCTTTAGTTCTGGGAAATGTTCCGTTTTGTGTTCTCTGGCACTCCTATTATTAGACTGTTGGACCCCCTAGACTGCTCTGCTGATTTTCTTATCTTCTCTCTCTTGTTTTCCATTTATGTATCTTTTTATTTATTTATTAAGACAGAGTCTCGTTTTGTCGCCCAGGCTAGAGCACAGTGGTGTGATGTTGGCTCACTGTAGCCTACACCTTCTGGGTTCAAGTGGTTCTCCTGTCTCAGCCTCCAGAGCGGCTGGGACTACAGGCATGTGCCACCACAGCTGGGTAATTTTTGTATTTTTATTAGAGATGGGGTTTCCCCATATTGGCCAGGCTGGTGGGATTTCCCCATATTGGCCAGGCTGGTCTGGAATTCCTGACCTTAAGTGATCTGCCTGTTTCCGCCTCCCAAAGTGCTGAGATTACGGGTGTGAGCCACTGTGCCTGGCCCATTTATGTATCTTTTTAAATTTGAAAGTGAACATTTATTGACAGATTTAGGTATAATAGAAGTTTTTGTTTGTTTCTTTCTTTTTTAAGTAGCAGTGACAATATTAGCATAAGAAAGGGAAACATGATAAAAAATTGAGTTTCATCATTGGTGATCTTGCATTATGAGGTTTTTACTTACTCATGGTAAAACTCATGCTCCTATGCAGCAAGAAACTCCAAATACAGAGTACAAGACAACCCTGGGAATCAATAAGACACTTTTTGAAATTCAGAGTGCTACATTAAGAATATTTGGTAGGTTTCCAAAATATATCCTAATCATCTCATTTAGTTATTCTTTCAGCAGTTGTTAATAGAATAAACAATGGGTCTGACCAGGCGTGGTGGCTCACACTTGTAATCCCAGCACTTGGGGAGGCCGAGGCGGGTAGATCACCTAAGGTCAGGAGTTCGAGACCACAGTGGCCAAGATGGTGAAACCTCATCTCTACTAAAAATGCAAAAATTAGCTGGCCGTGATGGCAGGCACCTGTAATCCCAGCTACTACGGAGGCTAAGGCAGGATAATCACTTGAACTCGGGAGGCAGAGGTTGCAGTGGACTGAGATTGCGCCACTGCACAACAGAGCAAGATTCCATCTCAAAAAAAAAAAAAAAAAAAAAAAGAGGTCCACAAGTTTATATAAGTGGAGGATTTTTTGTCAACACAAAATTGTTACATAATTAGTAAACTACATTGTCATTAGGAACAAATGCTATTTTTAATTTTAATTTTTTTAGAGAATGGTCTTTCTCTGTTGCCCAGGCTGGAGTGCAGTGCCACAACCTCAGCTCACTACTGCCTCAACCTCCCAGGTTCAAGTGATCCTCCCACCTCAGCTTCCCAAGCAACTAGGACTAGGCCAGGTGCAGTGGCTCATGCCTGTAATCCCAGCACTTTGTGAGCCTGAGGTGGGCAGATCACTTGAGGCCAGAAGTTCGAGACCAGCCTGGCCAACATGGTGAAACCCCGTCTCTACTAAAAATACAAAAATTAGCCGGGTGTGATCGCAGGCACCTGTAGTCCCAACTACTCAGGAGGCTGAGGCAGGAGAATCGCTTGAACTCTGGAGGTGGAGGTTGTAGTGAGCCAAGATTGCACCACTGCACTGTAGCCTGGGCAACAGAGCGAGACTCTGTCTCAAACACACACACACGCACAATAGCTGGGACTGGGGGTGCGCATCACCATGCCCGGCTGATTTTTGTATTTTTTGTAGACACAGGGTCTCACTTTGTTGTCTCGGCTGGTCTTAAACTCCTAGGCTCTAGCAACCCTCCTGCCTCAGCCTCCCAAAGTGCTAGAATTATAGGCGTGAGCCACTGCGCCTGGCCACAAATGCTATTGAGAGTAATTAAATAAAATTCCAAATCTTGAAATAGTAAAATAAGAAATGTTTTATACCATTATTCTTTTTGTTAACAATAATTTAACCCTTGCAAAATGAAACAATACAAATTGAACACATCACACTTTTCTTCCTGTGACTTTGGCCCTACCCATCTACCCATTCACTTGAAAGAGGCAAAACAATGATAACCAACAATGAAACAGCATGAACAATTATACTTGATCCCATCACAGAAAATGAAGCCAGAACATTCTACAACACAAACAGAGGTGCCATCTCTACTGCTTCTAAAGATTTCCTCTTTCATTTCTTGGTCTAGAATGGGGGTTTCTCAGCCTCAGCACTAATGACATTATGGGCCAGATAATTCTTCATTGTCGTGTCCTGTCCTGTGCACTGTAGGATGTTTAGCAGCATCCCTGGTCTCTACACACTAGATACCAGTAGCATCCCACAGCCAGATGTAAGAACCAAAAATGTCTGTAGACATTGCCAAATTCCCCCCACAGGGAAAAGCCGTCTCCAGTTGAGAACTAGTAACTTAGGTGAGTAATGATCACTGACACATGCTGCGAGTCAAATTAACATAGAACTTCTGGCTGGGCGCAGTGGCTCACGCCTGTAATCCCAAGACTTTGAGAGGCCGAGGCAGGTGGATTACGAGGTCAAGAGATCGAGACCATCCTGGCCAACATGGTGAAACCCCATTTCTACTAAAAATACAAAAATTAGCTGGGCGTGGTGGTGCGCACCTGTAGTATTAGCTACTCGGAAGGCTGAGGCAGGAGAATCACTTGAACCCAGGAGGTGGAGGTTGCAGCGAGCGGAGATTGTACCATTGCACTCCAGGTGGGCAACAAGAGCAAAACTCCGTCTCAAAGAAAAAAGAGACCTTTGATGCATGCCCCATCTTGCTAGAGATGATAGATTTAGTACAAACTGGAAAATGTCCACCAGTATTTTTCTTTGTAAGCACTGTCAGTGAAGTGACTTTCCTTTTCATTTAACTCATGAGGATAATTTTTTTTTTTTGAGACGGAGTCTCGCTCCGTCGCCCAGGCTGGAGTGCAGTGGCCGGATCTCCGCTCACTGCAAGCTCCGCCGCCTCCCGGGTTCACGCCATTCTCCTGCCTCAGCCTCCCTAGAAGCTGGGACTACAGGCGCCCGCCACCGCGCCCGGCTAATTTTTTTGTATTTTCAGTAGAGACGGGGTTTCACCGTGTCAGCCAGGATGGTCTCGATCTCCTGACCTCGTGATCTGCACGCCTCGGCCTCCCAAAGTGCTGGGATTACAGGCGTGAGCCACCGCGCCCGGCCAACGATATTTTTGTTTTAAAGAGTCTGATCAATCATTATGTTTATTTGTGCTGAGCTCTTTGAAGCAGACTAGATTTTCCTTCAAAAGAATATTTATGATCAATCAAATTTCCCAAGAAGAAAGGGAAACAATGAATTTAAACTAAAATGTAATTTGTGCTTTATATGCCTAAGAATATTCTAAAAAAAGATTCTCCTACTTTCCACCTACCTAAAAATATTTAGGTTTCAAAAAAGGTATATTTTAGTAGAATCTTATAAAGAAGCTTTCATACTGAATAGCGCTTAAAAAAAAAAAAAGCAACCAGAAGCTATACTCACAATGAAGTCTAGTCTGAGTGAGAGAAAATATTAAGGTAAAAAGAAATTGAAGATGTATCTGGTGGCAATATATACATACACACACACACACACATATATATATACACACATATGTATACACACACACATATATAACATAAATCTGGATAAATTGTGGGGTATTATTTTGAAATTACTGTAAATGAAACTGAATTTCTATACAAATATTTTATTTCTTTTAAAATGATTTATTATTTTTTGTATACTTGATCACTGTTGGAAAATATACAACTATTTCATAACCATTCTTATATTGTGACCTCTAACAGTCTAAATTCCATTGCTTTCAGAATAACGCTACACTCGCCACTTCTTCTTTAATCCACCCTATAACGTTGTTGAAAGTGAAGGCAGCACATTAGCACTTTCTTTCTTCCAGAAATGATTCAGATTTCCCTAAATCAGGGCCTAAATCAGAAGAGCTTTGTAGTATAAATGTATAAATGTCTGTAGTCTGGTAGAATTTGTTTGCCCACTTAAAAAAAAAAACAAAACAGTCTTCTTACTATTTCTAATGAGAGACAGCTTTTCTCTTTCACAGTATCCTGATTTAAGACCTGTGACACACACCAGGTAGCCCATTTTCATGATCACAAATCCTGTAATAATAACACAGCAGCTGGACTTTCAGTCTGCAACATGAAAATGATCAATGGCATCTGAAGGTAGCACTGACTCTTGGAGAGAGAGGTTTTCCCATAAAGTTTGCGCTATTAGGACTAACTAGCTTCCAACAGTCTTGCGTTTAATCATACTCTTTGACTATGTACAAAGCATGACTACAAACAATGAGGTTGTTGTTGTTTTCCTTGACAAAGTATCTTTTGTATGAACCAGTTGCATCAGCATTTGTTTTCACATCTTGAGATTCTATAAAGAACTAGGGGCCGGGCGCGGTGGCTCAAGCCTGTAATCCCAGCACTTTGGGAGGCCGAGACGGGCGGATCACGAGGTCAGGAGATCGAGACCATCCTGGCTAACACGGTGAAACCCCGTCTCTACTAAAATATACAAAAAATTAGCCGGGCGAGATGGCGGGCGCCTGTAGTCCCAGCTACTCGGGAGGCTGAGGCGAGAGAATGGCGTAAACCCGGGAGGCGGAGCTTGCAGTGAGCTGAGATCCGGCCACTGCACTCCAGCCTGGGCGACAGAGCGAGACTCCGTCTCAAAAAAAAAAAAAAAAAAAAAAAAAAAGAACTAGGGACATATTATTCCTCCTCCATTATCTGCAAACTATTTCTCGTACCCTGACACAGAGCTTAGCCAGGAAAATGCTGGATACAAGTGATTTTATGCAGGCTCCCTAGCAAGTTAACCCAACAGAACCATGGCTGCCACAAAACCATGCCTAATTATCTTTTAGAGGAACATTTAAAGACTTATCAGCAGTCAAACCTCAGGTTGGTAGCTCCATCCAAACTTTGGTCATCTGGTCATCATGAATTCTGTCTGTTAAAACTACTTTTTTTTTTTTTTTGAGATGGAATCTCACTCTGTCGCCCAGGCTGGAGTGCAGTGGCGTGATCTCAGCTCACTGCAACCACTGTCTCCTGGGTTCAAGCGATTCTCCTGCCTCAGCCTCCTGAGTAGCTGGGATTACAGGTGCCTGCCACCACGCCCAGCTGATTTTTGTACGTTTAGTAGAGACGAGGTTTCACCATGTTGATCAGGCTGGTCTTGAACTCCTGACCTCATCATCCGCATGCCTCGGCCTCCCAAAGTGCTGGGATTAGAAGCATGAGCTGCTGTGCCTGGCCATCTGTTGAAACTTATATGTGACCAATGTTGAGAAGAGTTTGGAGATCTTCAGTGGTTAAAAATATATATGTATCTTGATGCTACCGAGACTTATCTGGGCCATAAATGTGTTTAATGTCAGGAAACACATAGCTGTGGTTAACCTCAGGAAACATAGCAGTGTAATTAACCCAAGGTGCCCAGAACTGATCTCTCAGCAGCCAGAACTCATGATGGCAAAACTCACAGCCGAGTGTTGTGGTATATTGTGATAGTTTCCTTTCTGTTTTGGGAGGGAGGTGGAGGGAGTTCTTTTTTCTTGATGATAATTATTACTTCCTTTCATTACTGAGTTTTCTTTGTATCTGTTGTCAATTCTTCCCACACGATCCAATTAACTCTCAGTACAGTTCTCCACAAGGGAAATCACATCAAGTAATCTACCAGTTCTTGTTTATTTTGCTTGGACACATCTATCCCAGGGATGGCCCTTCTTCCCTCTGTGCTGGTTGCTCCTTGGCCAATTGCATGGCTGTCATCCTGGACTCCCCTTTGCTGTCATCCTTGGGATTTCCTTTCCTTCTCTTGGATTGCGTTCTCTGATTCTATGATCTCTTAGTTTTCTGTTTCTTTGCTCTTTCTCTTATTTAGGTAGATCACATCCTCCGGAAGTTGCTTTAGGTTAGAAACACAGTACAATGGGAGAGGATGATGGTTGTGGCAGTCCTCAACATGCTGGGCTCTGAAGTCACAATGCTCCAATCTGGATTGATAAGTGCATTCTTTTCCTATTGCTGCTGTAACAAATTACTACAAAGTTAGCGGCTTAAGACTCCACAATTTATTAGCAACAGTTCTGTGGGCCAGAAGTCTAAAATGAGTTTCACTGGGCTAAAATCAAAGCATTGACATTCTTTTCTGGTGTCTGTAGGAGAGAATCAATTTTCTTGCCTTTTCCAACTTCTAGAGGTTACTAGCATTCCTTGGCGTATAGTCCCCATCTATCTTCAAAGTTAGAGCAATGGCTGGTTGAGTCTTATATTGCATCACTGTGACACTGACTCTTCGGTCTGTCTTCTACATTTTAAGGAACTTTGTAATTACATTGGGCCCACCTGAATAATCTAGGATAATTTCCTCTTTTTTTTTGTTTTTATTTTTTTGAGACAGAGTCTTGCTCTGTTGCCCAGGCTGGAGTGCAGTGGCATGATTTCGGCTCACTGCAACCTCTGCCTCCTGGGTTCAAGTGATTCTCCTGCCTCAGCCTCCTGAGTAGCTGGGATTACACACACCCGCCACCACGCCTGGCTAATTTTTGTATTTTTAGTAGAGATGGGGTTTCACCATGTTGGCCAGGCTGGTCTTGAACTCCTAACCTCGTGATCCACCTTCCTCGGCCTCCCAAAGTGCTGGGATTACAGGCGTGAGCCACCACGCCAGGCCAATAATTTCTCTATTTTAAGGTAAATTGATTAGCAGCCTTAATTCCATCTGCAACCTTAATTCTCACTTGCCATGTAGCATGATATATTTATAGATTCCTGAAATTAGGACATGGACACCTTTTGGGGCTTATTATTCTGCCTACCAGTTATTCTTTTTACCTGGTACTAAGCTGTTATCCTGGGATCTCCCTTCACTGTCATTCTGGGGAGATTCCCATGCAGTCTCTCTAGTACTAGAAGGCCCATTTTCTCTATCTCACGTCTTCTACTTTTTCCATTTACTCCCCTGTTTTGGGGGAACCATTTTCAGTAGTTTTCTGTAAGAGGATGCATGGGAGGTCAATTCTTTGAGACCCTGTATGTCTGAATTACTTGTCATTTTACCCTCTCACTCGATTTGATACTTTGTCTGGGTATAGAATTCCAGGTTGGAAATGGTTTCACTTCAGAGTTTTGGAGGCATTGCTCCATTGTCTTCTTGGTTCCAGAATTGCATTTGAGAAGTCTGAAGCCATCCTGATTCCTGATCTTTTCTCCATTTCCTGTTTTTCTCCCTGCTCTAAATGTTGTAATGTCTTTACACAATCTTCTAAAATTTCATAGTAATGTGCCTTTGTGTAGGTCTACTTTTATCCATTAAGATGGGACTCAGAGCACTATTTCTTTTTTTTTTTTTTTTCTTTTTTCTTTTGAGACGGAGTCTTGCTCTGTTGTCTGGGCTGGAGTGCAGCAGCACCATCTCAGCTCACTGCAACCTCTGCCTTCCAGGTTCAAGCGATTCTCCTGCCTCAGTCTCCCGAGTAGCTGGGATTACAGGTGCCCACCACCATGCCTGGCTAATTTTTTGTATTTTTTGTAGAGATGGGGTTTCACCATGTTGACCAGGCTGGTCTCGAACTCCTGAGCTCAAGCAATCCGCCTGCCTTGGCCTCCCAAAGTGTTGGGATTACAGGCGTGAGCCACTGCACCTGGCCCGATTGTTTTGTTGTTGTTGTTTTTTACTTTGGTTTCTATTTCTTTATTTTTTTGCTATTCCTTTTGAGAGATTTCCTTAACTCAACCTTTCTATTGAGTTTTTTATTTCTGTCATATTTTTATTTTCTATGAACCATTTTTATTCTCTCAATATTCCATTATTTTTTATAGTACCATGTTCTTATTTATTGGATGCAATATGCTGTCTTATTCTCCAATGATAAGTTTTACACTCAATCTTAGCCAAAAGGCTGAGAAGCGATCTAATGATAGTTTTTAGAAGGGTGTTTTCTTTTGGATGCAATATGCTCTTATTCTCCAATGATAATTTTTACACTTGATCTTAGCCAAAAGACTGAGAAGCAATCTAATGATAGTTTTTAAAAGGACGGTTTCTTTTCTAGATATGGTTTCTGTTTCTCCAGATTGCTATTTGTTTTTGTCTTCAATTTTAGAGGCCTTCTTCAGATGTTTGGTATGTTGGTTGTATGCTCATGATTAAAGGTACGCTTGCTGGATGGGGCGCGGTGGCTCACGCCTGTCATCCCAGCACTTTGGGAGGCCGAGGCGGGTGAATCACAAGGTCAGGAGTTCGAGAGCAGTCTGGCCAACATGGTAAAACCCTGTCTGTACTAAAAATACAAAAATTAGCCAGGTGTGGTGGCAGGCACCTGTAATCCCAGCTACTTGGGAGGCCGAGGCAGGAGAATCGCTGGAAACCGGAAGGCGGAGATTGCTGTGAGCTGAGATTGTGCCACTGCACTCCAGCCTGGGAAACAAGAGCAAAACTCAGTCTCAAAAAGAAAAAAAAAAAAAAAAAAAAGGTGCACTTGCAACCATCATGTTCAGTTGAATTCAAAGAAAACCAATTCATATTACGTAGTGTAAACTAAAATAGTTAACAAATTATATCCTAAAAACAAGGTCTGTTGGTTAAATGTTGTGTGCCCTAGGTTTTAAAATTACAACACCTAAATACAATTTCTCCTCTTAAATTTGTTAAGCTAAATATGTATTGGTTCTTTTTATTTTAGAATCCTTAAAGCATCTTAAACAGTTCTTTTTTTCCAAGAGAAATTACAAATAACATTTCTGTCAAATGGTACTTGTGTAAAGCCACCTTTCTTATATTTATAGTTTTGGTTTTTCAGTTTTATACACAATAATACTCACTGTCTTACTATCAGAAAATTATTTTGACCAAGATTTATTATTCAACTTCATAGGTTAGGAAAGAGATGCTAATTCTTTCTCCCTATGTTTTCTTTGTTATTATTCTCTTACCCTCTATATATACTGGCCTCTAATGTATACTGTAAAATCATTATGTTGTTGAGATCACTTCATTATGATTTATGTAACAGAGTATCTCACCTCTTTCTTGCTGTATTGCCCAGGATGGAGTCCAATGGTGCGATCTTCACTCACTGCAAATTCCACTTCCTGGGTTCAAGTGATTTTCCTGCCTCAGCCTCCTGAGTACCTGGGACTATAGGCACATGCCCACCAGGCCTGGCTAATTTTTGTATTTTTTGTAGAGACAGGGTTTTGCCACGTTGGCTGGGTTTGTCTGGAACTCCTGGCTTCAAGTGAGCCACCTGTCTCAGCCTCCCAAAGTGCTGGGATTACAGGCGTGAGCCACTGCACCCAGCTGAGCATCTCACCTCTTTCATACCGTTTGCTGAACAGTTTTCAGTTTGTCAAAAAAAAAGTGGGGGTTTGCTACTGGATGGAGCTCTGAGTGAGTGGAGGTGGGCATAGGGGCAGTGGCTTGCCGACTTTGAGTTTCACTGCAGGATGATCTGGGTGGGCTGTTTGGGAATTCCCAGTTTTGGTATCTTTTGTTATTTGCATTTGGGCCAGATTCCCCAGAAAAGTCTTCTGGACTCTTGTGTGGAGGGTAAAGTTCTGGGAACAGAGAGGGGTAGGAGGTCTGGGAGTCTCACATTTAGCATCTTTACAGTCTCAATCTCTTGTTTGTGGTATGATACCCACATTCTCACATGTGCTTCTAGGTTTCTAGGCCCCTAAGCCTTCTGTTGTACCCTCTGCAGAGAATAAGCTTTCGGACTTCTGTTGGGGGTTAGGGAGGAGGTTCAGGGACCAGCTAAAGCTCTCTTTCATTCTTTCCCACTTCCAGAAGCACCTGGGTTTAATATGTGATCCTTTTGGAGTATTCTTTTGTATAGTTAGGGTTTATCCTCAGTTTTTTCCACTGCTGCCTTAGGATTTAGTGTTTTCTGAATTCTTGTGGAATTATGCCTTAAACAAATGCCTTAGTTTACTTTTAGTTGAGTTTCAGGAGGCAGTATAATTGGATATATATTCAATTTTTACCCGGGAATTTACTTTTACTTTTGAAACACTTTTTTTCCTACTACAAACAAGTCAGATATCCTAATAATTCTAAGTATAACATCACTACTATTTATAGTTGAGTCATTTGTTTAAGAACATGTGAAGAGTACCTCCATCCTCCATGCCTGGCAGGACCAAGCACTGGGGATACAGTGATGAACAAGACAGCCGAGTTCCTTGCTCTTATGGAGGTCATAGGTTACTGACTATTCAATCACAATTCCTCCCTGACTCCACCTTTGCTTCTAGAGCTCCCTATTGGCCAGCCATGATCTTGACCATCCTTGCATCAGCTCCCTATCCTTTCCACAGCCACACTCTGAGGATTTATATGCTTTAAATACCCACATGGTGAATCCAGTTTTCCATCTTTGGTTCCACGTAAATTTCAGGCCAGCTGGCTGTAGTCACGAATTCTTTCCCCATCCAGCTGTCTCCTCCCCTCTTCCCTACCAATGTTTGTTGACTCCTTAGTTTGGCCAGGGAGGCCAAGGGGCATGGGAGGTACCCCAAGCTGAATGTTCCTGCTGAATATGCAGCCTGTACTCTGAATCCTGACGCAGAGTCTGACCCACCCTCCTCTTTGTTGCAGGTCAGAGATGTCGTCATCGCTGCAAGCGTTGCAGGAATGGGCTTGGCAGCCATGGGCCTTATTGGAGTCATGTTCTCAAGAAACAAGCGACAAAAGCAATAACTGAAAAAGACTGTCCTGTCAGCGATGACTTTATACATCAACGGGATCTTGTTTTGCTAGAGTTTGGGGTTTGGTTTGTGGATTTCATTGTGATTTATAATAAGGCTTATTTTCACAGAATAAAATAAAGTACAACGAGGGAGGATTTTACTGGGGGAAATGCAGCAAGAACTGCCTGATGTGAATTCTGTTCAGGGAACAGCCGGGCTCTCTTCCTGGCCAGGGTTTTCTTTCATTTTCTTTTTGCGTGCTGTGTTCTTTGCATTGCAGCAAGCAGGGTCCAGCTCCAGTTATCTCAACTAGAGGGCGTTTCTGGTCGTCAGAATACATGTGGGGCGGAAGGGAGACAGACAGAGGTAATACACAAGAATAGAAACCAGCAGACAGCTGGGACTCTTGGCCTGGAACTAGATCTGAGATGGCCTCTGAGACTCAGCAGCTGGAGTCTGTAGATGCTCAGCGGAGTTGAAAAAAAAAAAGTCCTTGGCTATCAGGAAATTTAGTATAGGTGCTTGCCAATCTTACTAAAATTTCCATTATTTTCCTCTGCTCCACACGTCTTCCCTCCGCCTTGTTGCTTCTATCTCCTTAGCACTCCTGCTTCCTCACGGCTTCTGCTTGCCATGATCCCCAAGTCTCTGACCCACATTCCTGCCTGCTCTTCTCCTCCCACATCTGCTCAGATTCTTTCCCTGCGGTCTGTCTGCGGGTCCACGCTCCCAGTGCCACCCCCAGGAGATAATCTGATAGGCTCAGTTCGCCGGCTAACTCAACGTTCCCATTGGCTACCTTTGGGTCAGGTGATCTCCACTAGACGTATCACCTATGCCTGATGGTGGGTCACAGGGTGCAAATGTTGCTTGAGAGCTTAGTGGGTTAGGGATGTGGCTGGGCTCATGGCTGACATCCCTGCTGCTGACTCCTTACGGGTCAGGCTGGGAGAAGGTGCCATGTTGTGTGGTTGGTCATTTGAGGTCTTGCAGCTGTTGCTCGCTGGGCTTGGCAGGTGTTCAAAGTGACCATTTTTCTGAAGTGCTTTTTTTCGAGTATTCCTCAGACGTACTCCCCTGGGGCCGACGGTCCTTCCTTCCACAGGGTGATGCTTCCCTACTTGCTTGTGAATGTTTCCTTCATCTCCGGGTTGTCTGGGGACAGTTCTGTCTGTTGGAGGCCTGGGCAGGATTTACAAAGGGCTCCATGCCAGCTCCTTCCTGCTGGGTCCACATCTGGTGTAGGGTAAACACCTGCCCATTTTAGTCCTAGTGTTGGTAGAAGAATCATTTTCTTTCAGTACAGTCTCCTTTTTTTTTTGTTTGTCCCAGCTCTTTAGATGTAGCACTTAATGCCAGTTCTCAAGCTCCCCAAACTTAAGGGACACAGGTCAATAAGCAGTAGGTCTTTGGAAGCTCGCTGTCTCACATGGTATAAGGTGAGGGAGACACAAAGAATGTAAACCTCCAAATTAAGTATGGGGGAAAAAAGAATGAGAAAAACAAACACAAAAAGGCGAAACAGAAACACCTGGTTCAGTTAAAAACAACAACAAAACAAAACAAAACAAAACAAAAAAAACCCAAAACCAAACCACACAATAAATGAGAAAAAAATTACATAAAACAGATGACATGTATAGAAATAAAAAAATAGAATGGAGGAACTAATTCCAAATTTATAAGTAAACCTAAGTGGACTAAATTTGCAAAGTAAAAGACGAACATTACACTGGATTAAAAAACAAATCCAGAGAATACAGTTTACAGCTGATATATTCAAAACATAAAAACACAGATAAAATATAAATAAAATCGGTACGGTGGTGTCTACCTGTAATCCCAGCTAGTTGGGAGGCTGAGGTAGGAAGATCCCTTGATTCTAGGAGTTAGAGACCAGCTTGTGCAACATAACGAGGCTGCCTAAAAATATATATATATAATATCCATATATGTATATATATATGTGTGTATATATACATATATGTATACACACACACACACACACACACAAAGACTGAAATGGAAATGATAGACATTTTGCATGTCAACTGGTCTGATGTGTTAAAAAGTTATCCAGGAGAAAAATCGGGGGTATGCGAAAGCTGCCCTAGATAGAAATGTTACATGCAAAACAAGTAAATGTGAAAACTATAAGAGCTATCTGGGATAATTGGAACATTTTAAATAGAGACTGGATATTAAAGAATATTAAGGAATTATTTACTTTATTAAGTGTGATAATGGCATTAGGCTTATGCAAACACATGCCCTAATTTAAAAAAAAATGCAGATAAAGCAAATGTGGCAAAGTAATAAGTTTTTAATTGCGACAGTGGGTACATGGTAGGTGGGTAGTTATTGCACTATACTAGATTTTCCGGTACTTTTTGTGTGCCAAAAAACTTAACAAACATCTTTAATAATATCTGAAATTGTCGGGCACTGTGGCTCACGCTTGTAATTCCAGCACTTTGGGAGGCCGAGGCAGGCAGATTACCTGAGGTCGGGAGTTCGAGACCAGCCTGACCAACATGGAGAAACCCTATCTCTACTAAAAATGCAAAATTGGCCGGGCATGATGGCGCACACCTGTGATCCCAGCTACTCAGGAGGCTCAGGCAGGAGAATCACTTGAACCCGGGAGGCGGAGGTTGCAGTGAGCTGAGATGGCGCCATCGCCCTCCAGCCTGGGCAACAAGAGCAAGATTCTGTCTAAAAAAAAAAAAAATCTGAAATTTGAACTTGAGATTTGAAATAAGACTTCTAAATCAACTTTAATAAATCATTTAATTTAAAAATTAGAAGAATAAAAACGGTATGCCAGGTAAATACAAAGAACTGGTGTACTAACTAAAAGTTGGTGTAGTTGTGTTGATATCAGAAAATATAGGCTTTAAAGCAAGTTATTAGTAGACAGAGGACAAAAAGGTTCTGATAAAAGTT